>NW_022985251.1:45737-59441 GCF_010093535.1 Lindgomyces ingoldianus | reverse complement strand
GCTGGTGCGGCAATGCGCGCGCGATGCCTGCGTGCGCAGTATTTGAGAGGCATTGCAGTAGATATTGTTAAGAAAGATGCGCTCTAGATAGGTTCCTCTTTGCATTCGCACCTGCGTCTTAGCAATAGCTAGGGGAACAAGGGAGGAAGCAGCTATCTTTCACACAAAGGAGCAATTATACGCTATACTGTAATAGGTGGCGCCATGGTCAAGTCCACCAATCTAGGCCAAAAAGAGGAGCGAAAAGGGGGTCGGATCCAGCGCGATGCCCAATCGAGACGAACAAGGCCTGATCCGCAGCAGTCGCAGGGAGATAGGGAGATAGGGGGGTTTACAGATAGGTACTAGTACTTATGCTAAAAACCCCCCTCCCTTAGCTTCTTAGGATAGTTCTACAGTCTACACTATACGCCCACCTTACTAGAAATTACATAGAACTAGGTTAAGGTTAGACATGATTAGGCAATGTTAGCATACATAACCTGTATCTTCCCTGCAACTTAATGTCTTCTGCTATTACATTGCTTATTAGAACATTTATTGTAAGCTATTTTATAGATTCCTATAGCATAATACATCTAAAAAGAGAGTATTTAATATAAAAATCTATCTTAGCATGCATACAGGTTAATGTAATAACTATGCTAGACTGTTATGTTTAGGTATCTTACTGTAACTAACACTAGACAAAAAAACTTATACTAAATTAAACATAGACCTAACTTAAATCTGTCTCTACGCACTGCTATATAACTAATTTATTATTTAGGACTAGCTCTTGCCTCTGCTGCCTCTAATGCCTCTATTGCCTCTACTGCCTCCACCCTGCCCCCCTTAACCTGCACTACTAGTAGACTTCTTAACCTTTCTATTAGCTGTATTGTTAGGGTTAGCTACGTTATTATTACTAAGCTTAACTAGTTCTGTGTCCTTAGTAGGTGGCATATTGTTAGCTGCTTGACAAGACTAGGGCTAAGGCTAGGGCTTAGGAGTATTAGGGCTTAACTTATTATTAGCTGTCTATTTACACTTATTACTGCTTATCTTTTTCTTGCTAGGCTTCTTCTTACTACCTTTCTTTACATTAGCTCTCTTTTTACTAGCCTTAGTAGTACAACTAATTTTGCTAGGTGTAGTAAAAGGCTGCTTATTGTTATCTAGCATCTTAATGTTAACATTAATTAGTGCTTCTTTAAGGCGCGCTAGCTGCCTAGACAAGCCTAATTGCTCTAAAAAGAACTGCCTATCCTTTAGCGTAACAGGTTGCATCCTTCCTACTATAGTCCTAGCAGGAGTAAGTGTCTCTAGGTTGTTAAGGAGCGCAGCTGTAGTAGCTATTAAAGTAAAGCTGCCTTTATTAGTGCTAACCTTAACATTCTTTTTATGTTGTGTGTTAAAGAGTTTTAGTAGGACCTTATTATAATTAAGCTTTTTGCTGTACTTATAAGCGCTTTTAGAAGTCTCTTTATTGTTTAAGTTGTACAGCTTATTATTCTACATAATAAAATTATTAAAAATATTTTACCTAACACTAATCTAATTACTAACAACTTTAACACCCTTAATGTTAACAGAAACTTTGCTCTCCTACTTGTTATACTTATTAATTAAGGTAGAAATGCTAGTAAAAGCATTTAAGGTTGCATTTGCTATTTAGCAGTAGTTACTTGTATTTTTAACATAGTACTTAATAATAAGACAGTCCTTTGTCTGTCTAAAGCGCATAATTTGCCCACACGCTTAAATCTATATAGGAGAAGACAAAGTAGGCAAGAAAGTGTGCATATTATAGTAGTTATAATGCAGGTTAAGTCTGGAATTTATATAGTAGAACATAACTAGGACCTTAAGGTCCTTGTCTAGCACACTAGCACTGTAGGGATTGTTAGTGAGGTTCTAACTTAACAGCTACTAGAATTTCTGTACAAGCTTGTCTTTATGCCGCACATCACTACTAGAAATATGCGCGTTAGCCTTAATATTAAGGAGCGATAGAATGACAACAAGCAGCTGCTGCTCCTAAGGATTCTGTGCAAATATAAGGGCTTTTTTGTCACTCTTAATAATTTAGTTAGCAATAGCTGTAAGAAGCGCGCAGAATTGCACTAATTAGCTTAGAAAGAGTTAGATAAGAAGTAGGCTAGCTCTAAGCTTGCAGAGTTTATTAGGGCTAGGAAGCAGCAATGTAATAAGCTTCTTAACACTAGCAGCAATTACGTTGTTCTTAATCTTACGCATAAGTTTGTACATCTAGCTAACATAATCTTAGAACGTAAAGAGCGTATTATATTCTCTAAAAACTAAATTATAGACTTTCCTTATTAAAGCTTCTATAGTCTCTTAAGATAATTTATTATTAACTTTAACAGAATAAATAGATTTAGCAAAATAAAGCATAGGGTTAATAGACATTAAGTTTATTATACACATGTTCTAGAAGTTTAGGAACAGGTAATTACTGTCTTTATTCTTAATAATCTTACTAACAAACTATAGTGCATACCTAGCGTAGATAGCCTTGCTCTTGCAGTTGTTTTCTAGGTGAACCTAGACACAGCAACTGTAAGGCATTAAGTTTCTAATTATATGCTTAGTGCCTTTAAAGTTAATAACACACTTAAACATATAATTATGTTAGATTAGCACCTTAGACTAGATCTAGGCAATTTGTTTACCTTATTTAGTAGGGCCTAGCTTGTTAGTAATAAATTTATTAAAGTAGCAGTATGTAAAGTAGAGATAGCTAATGTTAGAATTAACTAGTGTCTTATTAGTGTACTTTTTATAGGGATTGCCTAGCTTGTTTACTTTAAGGAGTTTATTAGCCTGCTTATTAACTCTAGTTTGCTAGATTAAACTAAGTAGGCTTTTAAAATCTAAGTATTTCTAGGGAATTAGTGTAGTAGTTATAATTATAGTCTAAGGGAGCTTAAGCTAGTAAACAGTGTAGCTAGCTATACTATTAAAAGTTTTATAATACCTAGGAATGTAAGCATAGCCTTAGCAACCTAGAGTACATTTATAAGCACTTACTGCCCTTTATCTAATGCGCTAGCTTAGAACATGCCTGCTAGATAACTTTTCTATTCTTTAGATAGATAGAAGTAATTAATGTTTAGGTTAATATCTATCTCCTTTAACTATAAAAGCGTGTATTGCTTAAGAAGCTAATTTTTATGTGTAGTAAAACTATTTTAAGTGTACAAAATGCTATAAAAGGTAATAAGAATAACCTAAAAGTTTGTCTTATTCTTAGAGTTAAAGATTAGATAGTTTTGCTTAAAAGTGCTAGTAATATATTTAACTTTTTTAATCTGCTTAAGTAAGCAAGACTTATTACTAGCATAAATAATAACATAATATCTATTAAAGAAATTCTAAGCATTAATAGTAGCCTATTTAAATAGATAGGGTTAAGTAGCGTAGATAAATAGCTTAGGTGTAGAATAATTTTTAAAAGCTTTCTAATTTTTATTATTATATAGCTGCTAAAGCTTAATCTTCCTCTTGTTAAGATACTAGAGAGCGTTAGTGTTTAAATTAGATAAGAAAGCAACACATAAAGAATAAAGATAGGTACAAAGAGAAGAAAAAGAGAAAAAGAGAGAGAGAAAGAAGAGGGGTGTTTTAGGTTAAGTATACTAGTACCTAATCTAAAATCTTCTCTCTTTCTCTTTTTTCTTTTCTTTCTTTTCCTTTGTCTCTTTTTTTAGGTCTTTAGCACCCTATAGTAATCTTTTAAATAAATAAGGTTAGTAAAACTTATAATATTCTAGGAAAAAAAAATAGTGTTAGTTTTACTAATGCTAACCTAGTTAACTAAGCACACACTATGTAGTGTAGTGTTGTTTTTTATAAATGTGTTATATTTATTTATAATTGCAGCAGCCCTTGTAATCTGCCACTACGCAGGCGTCTGTGCAGATGTTATTTCTAGTAGTTAAGAATAGCTTCTATAGCAGATAAAATTAGTAGTTAGAGCTGCTTAATAGTCCTAAGGCTAGTAGACTAGATTTAACATAAGCTTTAATGCTTTACACTTATATTTATAAAACACTACATTAGTCTCTAGTAAGCCTATAACACTTTTATTTAGTAGATTTTTTTTATTCTTACTGTGCATCTATGTCTAGAGTGCGTTTACTAGTTTAGCACTGTCTTAAGGTATAGTGTAAGCAGCTTTGTATTTTTAATCTACTAGCAGCTAAGCAGTAAACGCTAACGCGCTGTTAGAATATTTATTTTTAAAATGTTAGCTAATCTTCTTCTTGCTAAATTAGGCTAAAAGATATAAAGTCTACATACATAAGATGTAAATAAGTTAATTCTAATATGTAATGTTAAGCATAGCCTTTTTATCTTTGTTATAAGCATTAAGTCCTAATAAGGCTTTTAGTGCGGAGGCAATAGGGCCTTGCGTAGGAGTAGACGCCTAAACCTTGTTGTGCCCTAAAGAAGGAACAGGAACCTAGGTCTAGGTCTAGGTCTAGGTCTGCAGCAGATTAACAAGTGTTAGGGGGGTTTTTAAGTTAGGTACTAGTATGTATAGCAAAACTTTTTTTTAAGTATAATCTAACTTAAGTAGCTTATCTATTAATTAGCTAGGCTTCTCTATCTCTTCTTTAACATTACTGCTAGTGTGTAGAGTAAGCTTATATTCTAGGGTCTTATTTTTTATTACATTACTAAGATTAAACCTTAGGTTAGGGTAGTAGTTATCTATTTAGTCTACTTTCTTATAGTTAAGTAGGTCTTAGATGTAAACTCTTTTATACACTTTATTATTTTTAAACTATGTCTGCTTTAAGTTTTTCTTGTTCTTATTTACATCTAAGTAGTAGAAGGATAATAGCATTACTAAAGCAGCCTTTTTTTTCTTTCTTATGTAGTCTCTACCTTAACTATAGTTATGTCCTTTCTAGAAAGTTAGACGCGCTACCCTGCTACTGCTGTCTCTAGCGCCTAGAATATTACGCGCAGGTGCCTTCTCTTTGTCCTCCCTTAATCTATCTAATGCAGTGCTAGAATTAGAATTTAAATTTAAATTTAAATCTAAATCTAAATCTAAATCTAAATCTAAATTTAAATCTAAATTTAAATGTAAATGTAAATTAGAATTAGAACTTAGACTAGGCTTAAATACATTAAGTGCTTCTTTTAGCTTAGTAGAGTAGACAGCGTATTCCTTAGGGACCTGTTTACTGCTAAGCGCCTTAATCTGTTTTACAGCCTTAGCGCAGCTACTTTTTTTTAACTAGGTTAGTCTAGCGTAAGCTTCTAGAGTTTCTACACGCAAGATCTTAGAATTTAAGGCATTTACTATAATAGTATCTGCAGTAATGTAATTGCTACTATAAGGCTTAGAGTTAGCTGCTTGTTTCTTAGCCTAGCTACTAAGCTACTTAAAACACTTAATAAGATTCTATGCTTAGTTAAAAATAAAAGTCTTAAGAATACTATAACTATAAAAGGGCCTGTTAGCTTATTTAAAAAGGTTAAACATAACTACTTTTAGTGTAAAAGCATATATCTTAACTTTTAACAGCATTTTAAAATTATAGAACTTTATTAGTGTGCCTTTAAAATAATAAGTCCTCTAGTGTTAGTTATCTATAATAGTGTTAAGAACTATCTATAGGTTAGGTTCTTTAGCATTACTAAAGTAAAAAAAATAGGCGCGCTAGAGTTAACTAGTTACCTTATAGAATTTATAATTACTTTTAATTACATCTAGAAGCTTGCCTTAGGTTGCATTAAAATATAAAGCTAACTATGTAATACTTTATATAGCTGTATATAAAATAATTTTACTAGTCTTAGTGTTCTACTTAACTACTTTAATGTCCTTTAAGTTTTAGTCTAATTTAGTAAGCTTATTAGTAATAGACTTTTTAATAGCTTTAGCCTAGGCTTACTTTTTTAGCTATTTGTTTTTAAATAATGTGTCTATAGCAGAATCTAGTTTAACTTTATAGTAATTTTAAAACTTAGAGAAATAGTAAATTAAAAAAGCTAACTAGGATATAGAATTAGTGTTTAGATATAGTAAAAAGCTGCAGGTTTAGATCTAACTATACTACTCTTTAGGCTTTGCCTAACTATAGCTAGAAGATGCACTTAGATCTATAACTTTATTATAATGTTAGCTAAGCCTAAACCTAAATAAGTATAAGTTTACTAAAGAACTTAATAATGTTATAAAATATGCAAAATATGTACTAGAGTAAAAAGTTAAGTATAATTACTAATTAGAGAGGAGATAAGAATAAGTACTAAAGAGAAAAAAAGTTTAGCTTTAAGTACTAGTATATAAAGCTAAACTTTCCTTTTCCCTTTTATTAGCTCTAGCCTAGGCATACTAGAATAAAAAGTCTAGTAAATATAAAAAACACTTACTAAATCTTAGAGGCTTAGCCCTAATACTAGACCTAGCTGTTTCTAGCTAGTTCCTAGGCAGGTTTGTTAGAGTGTAATAGGTTGTTTCTACTGCAGTAGGTAGCAAATAAAGGTGGAGGATATAGAGAGAAGAGAAGGGGGGGGACTTTTAGAATAGGTACTGCCTTAAAGAGACTTAGAGAAAACGCTACACTTGCTAGAATTAGCTAATTAGAACTTTAGTACACTACACTAGTTAGCGCTAGCCTATAAATAACTTATAATTACTTTTTTAGTTAAAATTATTTAAATTTACTAAAATTACACCTGTCCTTGTTGTTATTATTGTTGTTATTGTTACTGTTGTCACTGCTGCTGCTTCTGCTGCTAGAGCAGAGAGTAGTAGATTATAGAGGTAAAAAAAGCTTATAAGGTTATAAATAGTTGTTTATAGCTAGCGTGTGTGCTAAGCTTATCTGTAGTTAGTGCATTAGCAGTAGCAAGTAGGTACCTATACTAAAACCCTCTCTCTACCCCCTAGCTATCTTCTTATTCTACATGTTAGCTAGACCTATGCTAAGCTATTTAGCTATATGTTAAGATAATAAATAAAACCTTTAGCTAAAAATGTAATAATTATTTTATGTTAATTTTAAAAGAGTATCCTGTATAAAGTTTAGTGCATTTTACATTATAACATATGCTTTATTATAGTAAATTTACCTGTTACATGTGCTACTACGTATACACATGTTAAGAAGCAGACAAAGAGAGGGGGTTTAGCAATATATACTAGTACTTATACTAAAACCCCCTCTTCTCTTTCTTCTACTCTCTCTCTCTCCCCCTCCTTCTTCTCTTCTCTTTAGCTATCTCCTGCTTATAAGTTTACACTATAGCTACACTAATTATTTTATAGATCTTACTATTATCTTTTTTTAATAATACCTAAGCAACACTTAACTTATATGCTATTATAACTATAAAATATTATTTTAATTAACCTTACTAGAGTTTTCTAAAGAGACATTAACTTATTACGCATCTACAGTAAGTCTTTTACACTGTAGAGGGATAATTTACTATTTTGTAGACTATCTTAGTTTCTACGCTCTACTACTACCCACTCTAGCTCTTGCAGCATGCAGTTGCTTACCTCTTTATGCTTTATATTCTGTAGTTAGTATATAAATAATAGCTTATAAGTAATTATAAATTATCTTACTAATTTTCTTTGTTATCTCTAGCATCTAAAGCATAAGCCTATTATCTACCTTCTATAGAAACCTCTTTAGTATAAGAAACTAAAGTATTCTTGTTACTAAATTTAATGCAAACATTATAGCATCCTTCTTTAGCCCTGCATTAAAATGCTGTGTCTTAGGCGCTACTGCTAGGGTAACTAATAATAAAGCTAGTGTTAACACTATTATTAGCATTACATTGTAGAGAGGATTACTAAGGCACTTTACTAAGCATTAGTAAGTAACTTAATAATGCTTTAGCACTTTTTAGTCTTCTCTTTTAAAATTCTTTTTTAGAAGCTAAAAACTTTCTTTAACTAGTAGTAGTATTATAGCAAAGAGAATAAGACAGCTAAAGTTAATTACTGTTTTCTTATTTAGTAGATGTTTAGCCTTGTGTTCTGCCTTTTTAGATACCTGTTTAAGGCTGCCTAGTCTTGCTATAAGCGCTGTTGCTAGAGGCGCTAATCTAGTTAGCCTAATAACCCTCTAATAGCTAAGCCTTAATTAATATAACCCTAGCATGTATTTAACCTTGCTAGAAATTATTGCAACGCATAGTGCACTAATCTAGAGCTCCCTACTTATTAAGCTTGTAGCTGTGTATTAGGCGGCTGCGCAGAGGACTAAGAACTATATTACATTCTAAGATGTAAAGAATTTATTTACTAACCTATTAGATTACATACTGCTATTATATAGCTTCTTAGTAAAGTCTTGTTGCGTCTTAGTTAATATAAAGGTAGGTAGGGCAGCATCTTTAGAGACAAAGAGTAAAAAAACTAGTTTGTACTCTCTATTTAACCTAGACATTAGTGCTAAAAAACCCCTAAAACATCTAAGTAGAGTAATAAACGTACATCTATAAGAATAGTTTTCTAGATTAGAACTATTGCTATATAAGCTCCTGCTAGTGCTCTTTGCTCTCTTGTGTTCTACTGCTTCTCTAGCTTTAACTGCCTTTATTTAATGTATAACTAAACTAGTAGGTGACAAACGCAATTATCTGTAGCACTTATAATTTTTAAAACATCTTCTCTAGAAACTTAGCTACACTACTTAGCTCTTTTGCCTGTATGCTGCTTAGCTTTTAGAACTACACATTACTATAACAGCTTACTGCTACCTCTAACTTATAGTAGAATGCAATAGACGCTATATGCATTAGCAATAGTTAGCCATTTTTACCTCGCGGCCACTGTGCGAGACTAAGCGTGCCACCGCCCTGGAGATCTAGCATCTAGGGATTGATGTATGGCCATGCCCCGCGCTCTATTCTATCTATAGTACCTAGAGGTTTAAGCACTAAACTTATTAACAACTTAGAAAACTTAGTAAAGCAGTAGCTTTCTAGCTAATTAAGTGCAGACACGCTTTTAGCTAAAGTAACACCTAACTTTATAAATTTAGTAGCCTTAAACCTCCTACGCAAGTTATTAATTATAAGCCTAAAAATCCTAGCAAAGGATCTAAGCACCTTAGAGAAGATAGACAGCTAGAAAGACTGTAGTAAGTGTGTATACTGCTAAGCTTCTTTAAGGTAGAAATGCATTAACTAGAAGATTAGATTAAGAACTGTTATAAAGCTGTAGTGCTTATTAACTAGGCAAGAGACTTACATAAAGAGCACTTGCTTTATTTAAAAGGTAAACTTCTTCTCTGCAACTGTAGTTTTAATACGCTGCTGCTCTTAAGTAAAGGGCTTAGACAAATTAAAATCCTCTAGGGTAAGCTAGCCTTGTAGACGCTGCAACAGCTGTTGCTGCTTTGCAGCTACGCAGCTAGAAGCATTAGCTTCTAACTCTAAAAGTGCTAGAGCAGCTGTTGCTATTCCTTTAGTTATAAAAAGGTTGTCTAGCCTGTAACAGATGCTCTACTTAATGTTAGAGTATTTTTAAAAATAACTATAATTAAGCACGCTAGCGCTATTATTTTAGTAGCTTAGGTTGTCTTGCATAATAGCAAGAAGGTTATCTATTAGAAATGCTAGTAGCTGCGGAGATAAGAAATTTCTGTATACTAGGTAGAATGCTAATAGGTAGAAGGTAAAGTCGCGCGGCTATTAAAACTCCCTTAAGACTATGTTGTAATTAGTAAGAAGGCAGTGTGCAAGTTTATTATCTAGGTTAGAAGAGTGTGCATTTAGACAGTTAATGTCTACTGCTAGAGCGTATGAAATAGTATTAATGTTGTTAAGTGCATACTTCTGCTCTAATTTAGTCTGAAGCTGGCTGAGGCTATTAGTATAGAGAGCCTAATAGTTGACCTCTCTACAAATGTCTGACTCTACTCTTGGTAAACTCTCGCTGGGTGTGAACCCTAGTAGTAGCAAGATGTTAAAACCTTAAGCCTCTTGTCGCACGTGTCTTACGCGATATCATACCTATGTACTGCACTATTCACTTATTAGGCATAGCTTCTATCTTGTACAGTATATAGTTAGCTTAGAGCTCTATTGAGCTTCTTAGACCTTACAATACACTTATTCTACCTTGTTTGGATCTCGCTCCCTTGTTAAGTTGTTTGCTATATGTCCTCTCCTTAGCTTATGCAAGACCTCTCTTTTTAGATAAAAATATATATATTTACTTATAATGTGTTGCAAATTTAACATACCCTCTGTGGCCCCTAGGGGTTAGGCTACTAAATAAAAGAAATGTGTGACAACAGCCTAAATAGCTTAAGACAGTTACGCGTGTAAGCACTAAGCGCATCCTAACTTACGTGCGACGCCTGATAACATTGTGTTCTACCCCTGTGAGGCATTTTCCAGCCTTAGCAGCCACGCGTCGCCTCTAATGCCCTGATCCTCTCGCCATGTGCTGCTATACTTTAGAATGGTTACAGCCCTAATGCTAGTTTAATAGATGATTTTCTAACCTTCTTTTACTATCTAGCTTTTAGGCGCTTGCCCTGCTATTAGAACTTTCTACTAGCAGCAGCTACATCTTTTTTCTACTACTGCGCGGCCTTAGGAGGGTTTGCACTTTGTCTAGTGCCGGCGCACCTAGATCTTGTGCTAACAGAGGCTGAGAATCACCTGTCCTGTAAGCGCTAGCAGTCACCCTATCTCTGCTACTTTAGGTTGTGGAATGCTCTCTATGTGGCTTATGTGTGCCTAATCTGCTATTGCAAACAGCCACCTTATTTCTACTATAGGCCTTGCTAAGAGCAACTAACTGACAGTTAGATAATAGGCTAGGGAAAAAGGGGCTTAAAGGACGCAATTTCTCTAGTAGTGTATTATACTTTGCATGTTCTGCCTCTATTAGTTAAACTGTTAATAGCTGCTATTTTTTACTGTAACTTTTTAATGCTTCTGCGCATTACTTTGCAGCCTACTTAGTAATTACTAGCTTTATTATCTTACATAAGTTGTTTACTGCACTTTTCTTTCTTAGCGCTAAGTTTTATGCTACTTTTAGAATACAAAATATTAATTTATAAATAGCCTAAGTAATTATAAATATAGGTTTTAAGCTTATCTTTCTAGAATCCTTAGTGTTAAACTGCACTAGGCATTTATGCTGTAAATGTAGGCTAGCTAACTTAATAATAAAAATTAGCATGTCTCTTTATGCTTAATGCTTAAACTGTTTAGCATAAGCATCTCTAGCATTATTTAGGTACTTATGTAGGTAATACTTTATTTCTAGGCTAGTAAAATTACTTATTTTGTTTTTAACATACTTTAAAAGACGCTTCTAAAGTTTTATAGACTACTTCTTTGCATTATTACTGCACTTTTTCTGCAAAGCTAGTAGGAGATTCTTGTGTAAAAGAGGCTTATTATTGTTACGCTTGCTAACTTTTATAGGATTACAGTTTAGCTATTAGCAAACATAGAACATAATAATGCTTATTACCTTCCCCTCTTACTTTGTAGTCTTAAGAAGGGAGTGGATGTCTACAAAGCCTAGGTCTAGTGTTAAAAGCATAAATTAATACAAACTATTATATATGTTGTTGCTAGCTGTTAAGAAAAGGTTTTACTGCCTATAAAAAGTAACATCTTTTTAGTTATCTAGGTTAGAGTAGAATAGTTGTTAAACATTTATAAGCTTTTATACTTATAAGAGACTTACTAACTAAATCTAGTTACTAGACTAGATGTTAATGCTAAATTTACTGCATATTTAAGATATTAAGTTAATTATAAAGTAAAACATAGTAAACTAGAACTGTTGTACTTTTAGTGTAATTCTAATTACTTTTAGTAGTATCTACTTACATTATTAATTCTATAGCTTGCTATCTATTTAAATATAAAAATGTTAAATGTTGCCTAGCTAAGTAAGAATTTGCACTATTTTATAATTATTTACTTCTAATTCTAATTTCTTTATAAAGTGCCTAGTTGCCTTACTAGAAATTTAACTTAACTACTTAGCCTAAGGTGTTCTAGCATTTGCTGCTCTACCTTTATTTTTAGGCTCTAGAAAAGTGTATTATCTAAAAATAATAAAGTTGCTAACTCTGTCTATATCTAGCTATAGTTATTAGGCAGAATTAAATCTTCTTAGTTAGCCTAAAGCTTAGTGTGTAGATGTAGTAGTAGTGTGTCTTGTTTTATATTAGCTTGCATTAGTTTACTTGTCTTAAAGGGGGCAGGTTTTAACCTTTGTTATAAATGTTATAAATCTACTATTACTTTTTCTTACTATAACCTAAAAGCTGTAGGCGCTTCTTTAGAGCCTCTACTTTATAATTGCCTGCTATAAGTTTAGCCTTCTTTTCTACTACTATATCCTAATCTTTAAATAAAGGCTACTTAAACTTCTCTCTCTGTATATCCTCTTTTGCAGCGGCAACCTGTCTATCCTGCGCCTGCTTCTAGCTAAGATAATCTAGCATCTTTTTTACCTGCTTTTTAGTGCACGCTATTCTAAGTTAATAACTTAGGTCTTTTTAAAAAACACTTTATTTACTAAATATCTTATAAAGCTGCTGCTTGTGCGCCTTATTAATAGATTAATTTCTGCTAACAGTCTATTCTAAAGTAAGTGCATTAATTAAGAATTTTACTATTGCTAGTTAATACAGTTTTGCTAGCTTATAAACTAACTTTATTTTTTTAAGGGCTATAGCTTTAGACTTAGGCTTTTAATAACACTACTTCTTTTTTCTTTTACTAGAGGTTAATAAGTTTTAGCGTTTTATTTTGTAATAAGTCTAGTGTTAAATGCAAATAAGAAGATAGCAGGAAAAGAGAAGGCAGAGAGAAGGTAGAGAGAAAGCGTAGGTAGTTATTTATTTTAGTAAAGCTACTTTAGTTCTTACTTTAAAGGGTAAGAATACTAGGGGTGGGAAGCTTGTACCCTCTTAGGGCAAGCCTTTTAGACAGAAACTACATGTAAGGACATAGTGGAGAAAGATCTTGCTCCTAGGGGCAAGCCTTTAGTCTAGAGCCTAGCGGCATATAGATGCAGGGCAGGCGGCTTTTGCCCCTAGGGGCAAGCCTTTAAGCTAGAGGCTAGAGGTAATAGATTTAGGGCTAGGACTTCTTGCCCCTAGGGGTAAGCCTTAATAGCATATACAATATATACATTCTTGCCCTAGGGGGCAACTTAACTCTATAGCAGTAGTACTGTTTCCCACCTAAGTATCTTTCTTTACTATGTCTTTCTTTACTACGTCTTTCTCTACTACGTCTTTCTTTAACTTTCCTAACAATGTTTTTATTACACTATGTTTTTCTTTATAATATTTTATATAATACTTTTTATACTATACTTACCTCTATTTACATTATGTATATTTCTTCTAACTTTAAATTTTCTCTAACTATACTTTTTATATTTTATATAATACTTTTTATACACTTACCTTTATTTATATTATGTATATCTCTTCTAACTTTAAATTTTTTCTAACTATACTTTTAATACTTTATATCTTTTTATATTATGTTTTTTTACGCTATACTTTTTTCTATACTATACTTTCTTTTATACTTTTCTATATTATGTTTTATTTTATAATATTTTTTTATCTTTAACTTTTTTAATACTTTATATTTCTTTTTACTCTATCTTTTTTTATACTATATTTCTTTACACTACTATTTTATCTATGCTTACTTTAA
>NW_022985251.1:40525-43788 GCF_010093535.1 Lindgomyces ingoldianus | reverse complement strand
TCTTCTTAATTTACTCTAGCTAAGTAAAAGTTACTATAGTTATACTATTATAATATATTTAAATTCTTTAGTATTTACTATACTTTGTAGTAATTTACTATTGTTTACTTTATTTAGCTTTAATTTACTATAGCCTATTATAATTTACTTGTATATTATATAATTTGCTTTATAGATTAAGACTTAGCAAATCTATAGATTACCTAGAAGTATCTAGTTATCCTAATTTATAACCTTTTATAAATTATAGTTAATCTTTAAGATTTATTAGAGTCTTTCTAACTCTTGCTCTGCTGTAACCTAAATTGTTAACTTGTTTAAATCTATTGCCTACTAACCTACTACCCTGTACCCCCTCCTTCGCTTTAGGTACCCTGTAGTCAGGTACTTATACTGAATACCCCCCCCCTCTAACCTTGCCCTCTAGTTGTCCTCCTCCTTTTTAAGCTTAATATAAACTTTAAGTTTTAGCAAGCATCTTATTCTAAGAGGGTTTTCCGCCCTGTTACAAAGCTAGCGCTCTACGTAACTTCTGTAGAAGCTTAGATTACTTTCTTTTACTGTTATTTACTCTCTTTTTCTCTTCTTTACTATATTTAATTATAGTTTTAGAAACTTTAGTTAATAGTATTATAATTTATTATTATTTACTATAATTACTAGCATAGATTTAAAGAAACTTGTATTAGTAGAAAAATAGTAAGTATATATAAGAAAATAATTACTATATTAGTAGCTATTCTACTTTAGTTTATACCTAATAAGTTTAATTGCTACTACAAACATATTACTAAAATACTCGCCCTATACCTGATACCTATGCCGCTTCCCTAACCATGCTGCATACTCTCTCCAGTCTCCGCCTAGCTTTCCGCAGTATCCGCACTGTCGGATAATCCCAACTGCCCAGCCATCCCCAACAGCAGCTGCTTGTACCAGCGGTACTACTACATTTGGCTATTGACACTTTGCTGTAACGTCCCTGCCTGTAGCGCAATACCTCTGACTAACAGAGCAGCGTTAACAACTGTTCTTAATGCTGTTGTTGCGTATACCCTTTTAAAAATAGTCTATGTTAACCCTATGCACGCCTGCTTGTGCTATACACTTCATTGTCTTGTGCGTCCGCCACTTGTCCGGCCCCAAGTTGTCTAGCACCCAGCATATAGCGCATCCTGCCCGCACCTTGTCCATCATCTCTTAAACCTGTTGCTACTTAGTGCTTGTCTCCTGCTGTGAACGCTTAAACTTAGGGACTCCCTCTCCACACTAGTCACATCTAGCAGACTTAATGTTGTTGCACGCTACAGCCTTGCCGTCTATGTACATGCTCATCAGCGCTTGTCGGCACCCGCGGCCTGTTAAAAACAACCCTATGGCCTGCACGCATAAGTCGTTGCTGTGCTTGAGCATCTCCTGTTCCACAGATCTACGCTCTACAACAATAACTGAGTCAACCTCCTCCCTGGCTCGCCCTCTACGCCTGCTCTCTTGCGCGAAGTCGATCATGCTCCACGGCATCCCCACGTGTAGTATATACACCACCCTGGGGTAATCAACCCCCGTCCCCAGCGCTGACGTAGCCACGATCAGCCCACCAGAGCCAAGCCACTGCTTTACCCGTTCAGCGCGATTAGGGACGTTAGCGTGATAGTATTCGCATCTAAGCTCTTCTGCTATCCTTTAACACTGTTCCTTGCTGCGGCAGTACACCACGCCCTTCTCTCCTGTCGCAAGCAACGACGACTGCCGCCGTGAGCCTACCGCGAGCGCTGTCTCCTCTAGCTTGCTGGCTTGACACCACGACACAAAGTATCGCGTGTTCGGCCGGACAGTGCTAGCGCGCACGTACGTTGCACACCGAACCAGCATGCCAGCCTCCAGTTCGCACTCTTGTGATGGCGGAAGCGTCGCTGTGAGCAGTACTATTAGGCACAGTAGTAACTGTAGATTAAAGCACTGTTTCTAGGCTTCCTAAGATAAATAATAGGTTTTAGATAAAATGTATAGGATAATAATTAATTATATTTATTAATAGATGTTTCTTTTTTCTTTTTGTCTGCTCTCCTTGTGTTGCTTAGCTTTGTTTTTCTGGTCTGAGTCCCTCGCGCACTAGCCCCATGCGCGACCAGCTGCAACATGCTGCAATTTGTAGCAACATACTGTTTAAGCTTATTGCTTGTACTATGTAGCAGCTTTTGTCCAGCGTTCCTCCTGTCTTAACAGTAGGTGCGCATATCTGACAGTAGTATGCGACCCTAGCGAGCATGTACAAGTAGTGCTTCGCCCTGCACAGTCGCTGGGCTGGGGCATCTATACCTTAAGCACAGCTAGAAAGCGGAGAAACCTAGTGCATTAGTGGTGGTAGTAGTGGTGGTGGTTGTTGTAGTTGTGATTGTAGTTGAGGCCTACAGCGGAACTGCAGAGACTGTGCGCGTATCCCTGTAAAGGAAAATCAAAATTAATTACGCAGTTGCTAGGCTAGTGCATTAATGCCCTAAGCACAGCTAGGAAGTGGAGAAACCTATTGCGTTAGTGGTGGCGGTGGTGATAGTTGTAGTTGTGGTCGACAGTCAGGGCTGGTAGCTGCTGCGCTAACAGCAGAGCCATGCGCGCATCCCTGCAAAGGAAAACTTACAATTAACTGCACAGTCGCTGGGCTGAAGTGTCAATGCCCTAAGGAGAGCCAGGAAGTGGGGAAACCTATTAGGTTGGTGGTGGTGGTGGTGGTGGTAGTTGTAATTGCGGTGATGGTGGTAGTTGTATCGTCGTGGTCGACACCTGTGGCTGGTAGCTGCTACGCGAAATGCAGACCTTGTGCGCGCGTCCCTGGAAAGGAAAACTCTAAATCAACTGCGCAATTGCTAGGCTAGGGTGTTAAAACCTTAAGCACGGCTAGAAAGGAGAGAAACCTATTGAGGTGGCGGTGGTTGTGGTTGTAGTCGTGGTCTACTGCGGAACTGCAGAGCCTGTGCGGGCATCCCTGTAAAGGAAAATCAAATCAATTGCGCAGTCACTAGGCTAGGGCATCGATGCTCTGAGCGCAGCTAGGAAGTGGTGGTGATAGTGGTAGTTGCAGTCGTGGTTGACAGCCAGGGCTGGTAGCTGCTGCGCCAACAGCAGAGCTAGTGCGCGCATCCTCGCAAAGGAAAACCTACAATTAACTGCACAGTCGCTGGGCTAAAGCGTTAATGCCCTAAGCACAACTAAGAAGTGGAGAAACCTATTGCGTTAGTAGTGGTGGTAGTCGTAGTTGCGGTGAT
>NW_022985251.1:37082-39672 GCF_010093535.1 Lindgomyces ingoldianus | reverse complement strand
GCTGTGCGAACTGCAGAGTCTGTGCGCGCGTCGCTGCAAAGGAAAATCAAAATCTACTGCGCAGTCGCTAGGCTAAGGTATTAATGTCCCAGGCACAGCTAGAAGGTGGAGAAACCTATTATGTTGGTGATTGTTGTGGTTGTTGTGGTTTTATTGTCGTGGTCTGCGGGCGCAGGCTTGTCGCTAGGGTGCGAACTGCAGAGCCTGTGCGCGTTTCCTGGCAAAAGGAATAATAAAATCAACAGCGCTGTCGCTGCGCTAGAGAATTAATGCCATGAGCACAGCTAGGAAGTAGAGAGCTGTGTTGTTGGTTATGGTTGTTGTTGTGGTCGCTGGGTTAGGTGGTGGTCTGCGGGCGGGGCGCTGGTAGCTGGTGCGGCAATGCGCGCGCGCGATGCCTGCGTGCGCAGGAAAATTAAAATCCACCGCGCAGTTAGGGTTGCGGCAAAACACCACCACATCTGTACATTTTTGCAAAAAAAACACTAGCGGGGGTAAGTTTAAGTTAAAGCCTAAAAGTTTGCCTACTATTATAATAGGATCTAGGCACAGGATGGGGGACGGATTCCAGGGGTTCTGTTTAACGGATTCTAGTCGTTCGCTGCTCGCTTAGGCGACGCGCTAAACAGAATAAGGAAGTTAGGGTTGCAAAAAGCTAGCAATCTGTGGCCATATGTTAGATAATATTTTATATAATACTTTTTATACTATACTTACTTCTATTTATATTATGTATATTTCTTCTAACTTTATATCTTTTTATATTATGTTTTTTTTACACTATACTTTTTTCTATACTCTTTCTTTTATACTTTTCTATATTATGTTTTATTTTATAATATTTTTTTAACTTTTTTAATACTATATATTTCTTTTTACTATATTTTTTTTTATACTATATTTTTTTATGCTACTATTTTATCTATACTTACTTTTATTTACTTTTTTACTTATATTTATTTTTATTTTATTTTTATATTATACTTTTTTTCTACTATTTTCTATTTATAACTTAATTTTTTTATTTTATATATTTTATCTTTTATTTCTCTTTATGCTATGCTTATATATAATACTTTTTTTATATACTTTCTTTATACTTTAGTTTTTTTTCTTACTTATATTTTTTAATATACTTTATATATTTTATATAATGCTTTTTTCTATTCTATACTTTTTCTCTACTATCTTTTTACTATATTTTTTATATACTATATTTTCTATTTACTATGTTTTTATTTATACTATGCTTTATTTCTCTACTATATTTTTTTTATACTATGTTTTCTTTTAAACTACATTTTTATTTTACTTTTTTCTATTTACTATATTTTTCTTTTTACTATTATAATACTATTATTTATACTATATTCTTTTTTACACTGTATACTATTATATTATACTAACTTTTTTTTTTTACTTTACTACTTTACTTATATTTCTTTTTATGTTATCTTTTTTTTATACTATATTTTTCTTTATACTATATACTTTTATATACTTTTATACTATTTATATGTTTATTTATTTACTTTACTTTTTTATTTATATTTTTTTTTATATAATATTTTTTTACTCTAAACTTTTTTTTTACTATAACTTTTTAATATAATCTTTTATAAACTATATTATATTTTATGCTATGTTTCTAACTCTAACTCTAATTACCTACACTATAGTACTTTCCTCTACTATGTTTTTCTTTACTACATCTTTCTCTAACTTTTTTAATAATATTTTTTATTACACTATGTTTTTCTTTACACTATACTTACTTCTTTTTACTAAACTTATATTTCTTTCTATACTATATTTCTTTTTATACTATTCTTTTTTCTTACTATATTATACTATATCTTTTTATATTATGTTTTTCTTTATGCTATACTTTTTTTATATTTAACTTTTTTAATACTTTATATTTCTTTATACTATACCTTTTTTTTATACTTTATAATTCTTTATACTATATTTTTTTTTTTTTACTTACTTTTATTTACTTTACTTCTTTACTTATATTTATTTTTATTTTTTTATACTATGCTTTTTACTACTATATTTTATTTATAACTTTATTTTATATCTTTTATATCTTTTATTTTTTATTATTTATACTTTACTTATATATAATACTTTTTATTATATACTTTTTTTTATTATTATATTTTTTATTTTACTTTATTTATTTTATGCTATAATTTTTTTTATTTTATACTATACTTTTCTTTTACTTTATATTTTATGTACTATATATTTTATATACTTTATTTTTATTTATACTATGCTTTTCTCTCTACTATATTCTTTTTTATTTTATAGTTTTTTTATACTATGTATTTTTTAAATTATATTTTTATGCTACTTTTTTTTATTTACTATATTTTTCTTTTTACTATTATAATACTATTATTTATTCTATATCTTTTTTTACACTATATACTATTATATTATACTAACTTTTATTTACTTACTTTACTACTTTACTTATATTTTTTTATTAATAATATTTTTTATACTAATTTTTTTTATATACTTTTATATTATTTATATGTTTATTTATTTACTTTATTACTTTATTTATCTTTTTTTT
>NW_022985251.1:8473-36848 GCF_010093535.1 Lindgomyces ingoldianus | reverse complement strand
TATACTCTAACTCTTACTTTTAGTTACCTATTTTATAGCTTTTTTATCTACTATGTTTTCTTTACTATATTTTTTTTTTAACTTTTTAACACTATTTTTTTATTATATAATGTTTTTTTTTCTACTATTTTATGTAATACTTTTTTTACTATACTTACTTTTATTTATATTACTTATATTTATTTCTATGCTATATTTTTCTATATATAATGTGTTTTTATTACTATATTACACTATACTTTTTTTTTACTATGTTTTTTATATACTATATCTTTTTATGCTATGTTTTTCTTTATACTATGTTTTATTTTATAATATTTTTATTGTTAAATAGGCTCTAACAGCTAGCTGCTTATAGTATAAGCACTTAAGTAGCAAGAGTAAGAGTAGTGTACAGTGTGCACAGTGTACAAGGTAGGTAAGGTAAGAGCAACATATTTCTAGTTCTATTACTCTTATCTTTCCTCTATACAGAGGAAAAAGAGGATATCTAGATGTTTACACATAAAGGTTTACACATAAGCATTATATAACATAGATATATAATCCTACTTATGCGCAATTATTTATATCTAGGCTGCAACACTGCTGCTGTGTACAGACACTAGCAACTTTTTTTTTTATCTAAAGAGTTACTTTCTGTACGTGTTACCTTTCTTTTATTTATGTAAGTTTATCTAATTATATTCTACTTTTACTTTACCTTATTTGTTAAGACTTGCCTTAGTAATGCTGTATATTAAAATAAGCTAGTTACACTATATAAATAGCTTTATAAATAGTGTAAAGTATTTTAAGCTATTATTATCTAGCCTTTATGCACTTACTTTATAAGTAATTTAGCAGTGTATAAACTATTTTATGTAGAGTTTTATGCTAGAATAGTGTAGAATCTTTGCGTAGGCAAGTGTGTAAAGAGGTGTATATAATAAATTTTTTTTTTTTTTTTTACTTTCTTTTCTTTATTTTTTACTTTTTAAGCTTTACTATACTATTCTCTAGCTCTTTTCTTTTTTTGTACAGTGCTAACAGTGACAGATACTCCTGCCTGCACACACACACACACACACACACACACACAGAGAGAGAGAGAGATATGTCTCTCTAGCCTTCCTCCTCTACCTCTAGCGCTGTTAGTGCGGGCGTCTTTAACATCCTTATGTAGTCTAGCAGCCTAGAGCGCATTTATGTTACCCTTTTAACTAGTTCTGCTACTAATTAGCAGTTTATTTAGCATTTTAGTATAAATATATAAATTTTTTAGCTCTTTTGCTTTCTTTTTATATAAAATGCTAATTATAGATAGGCTAAGAAGCAGCATGTAGCAGCTTTACTATTTTATAATATTAATATTATCTTGCCTACTAGCACTAATCTGCAGCTGTAGGTAGCAAAGGTTGTGTATTATAAAGAGTACTTCTATGCAGTTTTAGTCTAGAGTTATAGTTAAGTCCTAGCAACTTTATGTACTTATTATTATAGTAGCACTACTAGTGCTTTTTCTTTTATTAAGTGTTATATGTTAGCTAACTTCTAGGCTAATACCTACACCTTATGCATATAGCAGAGCTGTGGTCTGCATTGTGACTACTATACATAAGGGGTGGTAGCTTTTTCTTCTTCTATATACTAGATAAATAAACTGTTTTTTTTATATATTCTTCTCTTCTAATCTTATAATAAGAAAAATAAGTGTGTATAAAAAAAAATAAAAAAAATAGGCTTTATATAAAGGTGTTATTAGTTTAGTTAGTTTAGAGCATCTTTACACACAGAATTAAGCTAGTCTACAAATGCTTCTATCTAGACAGAGAGGCAGTTAGTTAGGACTAATAATTAAAAAGCCTAGTTTAGTGTTTTCTTTATACATGCATTTACTAAGTTGTTTTTACTATTAATTTACTTAATTTTAGTAATTTCTTTTTTTTTATATAATTTATAGAGTAACATAATGTTAATTATAAGTTACTTTTTACTAGTAGTGCTTAGCTTAATAAGGTAATTATATAAAGACCTTAAATCTATGCAGATTACTACTAGAATTAGTAGTAGTTTAAGCATTTATATAATTTACTATAGAGTTGTACTAAAGGTAATTACATTATTAAACCTTCTAACTATTCTATATAGTTTGCTAGTAAGGACACTTCTAGTTACTCTTTTACACTTAGTAAAATTCTAGTATATAATATTACTTAGTATTTTAAAGTAGTTACTTTACTTTATATAGTTCTTATTACCTAATATAATTAAAAATTCTAGCTATAAGCTAAAGTTTCTATTATTAGTAAATAATTTATTTATAAAGATAAACAGCTTTACATAATTAAGCTGTAATAGTAAGAAGGTAAGACTACGCTTACTATTATCTATCTACTATTAGATTTGTGCGTTAAGTGCATTAATGTTATTATATAAAGGGTCTGTAGTTTATGTAGTAATAGATAAGTTAAATGCTGCCTTTAGTTAACATATAGATGCAATATATACCTCTTTTACATGTTACTTAATATATTATTGTGCAGCATTTTTGTCTTTTAGGTTAATTATATAAAGGTAGCTTACTTATCTTTTCTAAGTAAAGACTACTATGTTATGTGTAAGTTTAATCTTTTTACTATTAAACTTAATAGGCTACTTTTTTACTAGAATAGTCTTACTTTTTATGTAAAACTTTGCCTTTTGCAGTTCTTTCTCTTCTCTTTGCGCAAAATTCTTTGTTATAATGCTTAAAGTGTTGTCTGTTTATAGGCTAGTAATACTAAAGGTATGCTCTTCTTTATTAGTAATTAAAAAGTAGAGGTTGTATAAAAAAATGTGCATGCACAGCTTTTTTTTATAGTAGTTATAGTATGTCTTAAACTAATACAGTCCTAATTTAGCAGCTTTATACAAGAGTTGTATAACCTAGAGTATTATATTTAGTAAAAAGCTCTAGCGCATCTTCTTTAGTAGCTTTGTGTATAGCGTGCGCATAAGCTTATCTGTTAATTAAATGTATGCTTATGTAATATTACATAGTTTAAAATGCATTTTATATGTAGCTTTTAGGCTTGCTCTTATAGCTAAAAGTAGTCTCTAGCTTATCCTCTAAATAGTTAGTAACTAGGTAAGAATTTCTCTCTTCTTTTTATCTAAGTAGCTAGCAAACACTAGGCAGGATTTCTTATATAGTTAAGTTGTTTTACTTTTTACTTTTTATATAAGGCAGAGGTTAAAAATCTAACTTTTATGCTTTATTAAGTTGTACACTATAACCTTAAAAGTGCTGTTAGTAATTAAAGTGTTTATCTTTATATAGTCTAATTTCTTAAATAGTTCTCTAGGTGTAGTAATTACACTATCTATATAGAGCTTAATAAATAAGGCCTAATTATCCTTCTTTTTTTAAGTTAAGAATACCTAGTCTAGACTTTATGTAGGTTTCCTTTACCTTTTACTTCTTCTAGTATTTATATCTTCTCTTTGCACTAGTGCAGCATTACTATCCTAAGGGGCTTAGTCTATAGTAGGCTCTAGTTCTACCTTTATAATATTTTTATAAGGCTGTTTTTTTTTCCTCTTCTTTAGAGAATCTTTTTATATAGGGATTAGTTTATCTAGGTTATTTATTATAGGTAGGTTGTTTTTCTTTTTTTCTTTATAGTATAGTTTAACCTGTGTATATTAGAGCTTTAGTAGGCTATTTTTTTTCTTAATAATAATGTTTTTTTCTTTAATGCTTTTAATTTTATATAAGCTAGTCTAGCCTTTTTTCTTTTTTTATGCTATAATCTCTAAGCTAAGGGGGAGGTTAAGAACTTTATGTGTTGTAGAGCTATTGCAGGTGTTAATTACATAATTAATGTTTACTTTTATATAGTTCTTTTAAAGTATCTTTATTACCTTTTATACAGCGCTTACTTGTGTAATAATGTCTAGTAATAGCAGGAAGTCTAGGTTAATTCTTAGGTATGCCCTAAAGACTAGCAGTGTGGGTACTAGACTGTGTAGGCTAGCTGTGTTATTTAGAGCCTTAACTGCTATCTGTAGAATAGCCTTATTATCTGTACAGTTACCTAGCTTAGTCTTTAGGATGTTAAACACTTATTAAAGAGGTGCGTGCACACGCTTAACTTTTCTAACTGCCTAATGTGCTTCTATAGGCATCTGCCTACATGTAGCTCTTATAATCTTTACATAAGCTTAAAAATCCTTTAAAGTAAAGTTTATACTAGAGTTATACATAATATAGTCTAGAAGTTCTTAATAGGTGTTAATCTAGCATTTGCATAGTGCATCCTAGGTATTTTATGTAGACATAGATTTTAGGAATGTAGTAGCCTAAAATAATGTGTCTACATTAATAATATATAGAACATCTTTATTATTAATTTATATAACATTAATAACAACCTTATAGTTAAAGTAGGTGTTATTTTTAATTATAAACTTAAATCTTTATAAGGCCTAGTTATATAATTAGCAGAGGTAGCAGAACTTCTTAATCTCTTCTAGCACTGCAGCATTAATGTTGTGGCTAGCGCTAGTTAGCATCTTCTAGAGTCTCTCTATGCAGGGGTGTCTAAATTAGTAGTAGAGGCAGTAGAGTTTTAATTTAGTAAAGAAAGACATAGATTCTTTTTTACTAATATTAAAAAAAAAGTGTCTTTATTTTTATATAATAAGTACAGTAGTTTTGTCTTTATGTATAATAACATTTAAAATGTTGTTAAAGTATGCCTTAAGTTAGTTAGCATCTGCTAGTAATAGCAGAAATAGTGTTAGAGTCTTTAGAATGTAGTATGTAACTAGACTAATTAAGTTCTAGATTTATATAGTACTAATTAATCTCTTTAGTGTCTAGCCTTTAAAACTAATATTTATTTAGCTAGGTGTTTAATTAATTTCTGTATATAGGTTCTCTTGTATGTACGCCTTAAGTTAAAACTTACTAATAGTAGAGATCTTTACTGCGCCTATGTCTTATAGTTCACCTTAGTATACTGTACAGTATTAGTTATTAAGAATAAACTACTTAGCATATTTCTTAAGTTTAATGCTATAGATGTTCTCTCCTGTTGCACAGTGTAGATAAGTAGTAAAGGTAAAGTAGTTAATAGCTTTCTTAGCATCTTTACTTTTTTATTTTATTTTTTTTATATTATGTAAATTATTCTCTTTCTTAGGGTAACCTTTAAAGTCTTAGATGTATAAGGTAATAGCTTTATATAATAAGGTCTTATTATAAAAATTTTTGTATAAAGTAACATACTAGTTCTTTGCTTATGTATAGTTATTATAAGAGTAGTTTAATAACTAACATTTTTTTTATAGCAGACAAAGCACTTCTTTATCTACATGTAGTTGTCTCTAGATTGTAGCCTAAACTTAAATAAAGATCTTTTATGTTGTTCTTTTTTACACAGAGAGAAGCTTTTTTCTTGTTATGCAGACTCTTGTTGTGCAGAGTTATATTAGTAGTCTATGTAGTATATATTAGGCAGTTCCTAGAGGTATTAGTTTACTCTTTAGTTTATAGTAACTTAAAGTAATGCCTATAAGTTGCTAAATAAAGCTTTACATAAGGGTTTAATAGTAAACATAGCATGTTCTAGTTCTAGTTATCCTTAACAGGCTTATATAATAGTAGTGTGTAGTAGAACATCCTCTTAGAATTTTGTTTTTAGTGCCCTTTATATAAGCATAAGCTTATTAATTATTGTTTTAAAGACTTTATATAAACTTTTATTAAAGTTTTTTTATTAGTATTATATAAAAGTTATTATTGTCTAGTCTGTCTAGTACTAGCTATAGTTTACATTAGTGTTAAAGTAACTACTTAAGGTGTTGTATAAATGCTTCTAGTTATGTCTAGGGCCTATGTTGTGCATATAGTACATATTTGCCTAACTTTTTAGGATATCTAGAAAGATGTCTATGTACTAAGTTTCTTAGATATCTAGCTATTAACATAAATTAATAAAAATTTTTATTTTATTTATAAAAATGTTGTATAGTTAACTTATGTAGTTATTGTTTTTTTTTTATACTTTTTAGAATTATATAATCTTATCTGCTAGAAGTTTTTCTTTAGCAGTTTCTCTTTAGAGTAGAAGTTTGTATAAGTTGTAATGTAGTATAGATTGTGCAGGTGGTATTAGTGGTGCATACACTACTGCAGGCGGTGGTGTGTACAATTGAGGGTGTGGAGCAGGCGTTAGGTAGAGTGGCATGTATTGTTTGTACAGTAATTAGTGTAGTGCTAGCTAAGGTGTAGAAGCAGGTAATGCTAGTATGTTTAGTGTTAATAGCAGCATTATGTTTAGTCTGCTTCTATGCAGAGCCTTATATAGTAATAGAGGTTGCGTATAAAGCCTTTCTAGTGTAATTGCTTTCCTTTATGCTATATTATATAGCTTCTAGGCTTAGGTACCTTTAGTGCCTAGCTATAGTGTAATTCCCTTGTTCTTTAGCACTTATATAAGCTCCCTTTTAAACGCGCAGCTAAGTGCTAAAAAGTTTTATAGTGTCTATTCTTTAAAATTCTTTATGTACGCACTTAGAAAAGTAGCGCCCTTCTAAGTTATTATGTGTAAATTAGTAATTATGTAACTTATGTATAATTAAGTCTGTAGGCTTATTAGAGCCTCTAACATGTTAATTTTATTATTCTAGTACTCTAGGCTAGTTTTGTTTTATAGTGTTGCCTCTAATATTTTTATGTCTTTTATAAGTTATTTATATAATAAGAATTATTTCTTATTTTTCCTGTTATTACATAGAGTTGTTAGTTGCTAATAAGATTTTATTATAATAGTATAGTTAATTACTTTTCTAGTAGATTGCACAGGTACTGCTGTTGTCTAGCTGCTAGGTTGTGTAGCTTTAATAGCTTTAGTATGCGCTTTACACTATCTCCTTCTTACTTTGTACAGTAGCAGAGCTTGCTATGTAATGTAAAGAATTAATGTGCTATTATCTAGCTACTAAGTTATGCAGCTTTAGTAGCTTTAGTGTGCGTCTTACACTATCTCCTCTTTGCTTTATACAGTAGCAGAGCTTGCTGTATAATGTAAAGGATTAATCTACTATTCTAAGAAATAAGTAACTAAACAAAGTACCTTGTAGAGCGTAGGTACTCTACTATTACTTTTTTAAAAAAATAGGTAATAAAATAAAGTACTTTATAAAGTGTAGGTACTTTATTATTACTTTTACTAATTTATAGTTAATTAAATTAACTACTAATTAGTGTTAAATAGGCTCTAACAGCTAGCTGCTTATAGTATAAGCACTTAAGTAGCAAGAGTAAGAGTAGTGTACAGTGTGCATAGTGTACAAGGTAGGTAAGGTAAAGGCAACATGTTTCTAGTTCTATTGCTCTTGTCTTTCCTCTGTACAAAGGAAAAGGGGGATATCTAGATGTTCGCGCACAGAGGTTCGCGCACAAGCATCATGTGACATAGATACGTGATCCTGCTCGTGCGCGATTGTTTGTATCCAGGCCGCAACGCTGCTGCTGCGTACAGACATTTATTATATTTAACTTTTTTAATACTACTATTTTTAGCAGAGCTTGCTCTGCTTATTATACAGTTAACTCTTAATAGTGTAATGCGTAATTAAATAATATTTTAATATAGTAATACATTTTTTAAACCTAAATTAATTTCTTACTAAAATATTTTATTTTGTAATACCTACTATATTATAAGCTTTTAGCTAGATTATTATTATATTAAGAGATAAAATGCTACATGTAGCAATTACTAACAAGCAGCAACAGGCTCTGTGTTAATAGTATTAATGTTAGGGTCCTAGCTAAAGGCAGCTTAATGTAATTAAGTAGTTTAAGTAAAAGTACAACTATTATATTTATTAGTTAACAGTATTAGAGTCTCTTTTAAAGTAATATAGCTACCTTAACAGTAGCTCTGCTACTACCTGCACATGTTAACAACAGGCACAGTGGCCTATTCTTAAAGCTGTTCTCTTTAACTAGCAGCAGCACCTTAAGAGCTCTAGTAGCAACGTCCTTAGTAATATTCTTATTAAGAAAGCAAAGGCTATCTAGCTGTAGATACCTAATTATGCTAACCTTTTTATACTAGAGTTTAGCTTAAGCTAGCTTACTAACTTTAAGCAACAGTATAATATTAAGCTTTATTAACACTAGAGTAAGGCTATGTTAGTGCTAGCTAAGGCTAAAAAGAAGATAAAGGCTATTAAAACACTGTGTAGAGAATACGCAGAGCAGAATATATTTAATATAGACAAGACAGGCCTATATTAGTAGTAGGCGCTGTTATTAGGGCTTTCTACTAGAGCTTAACCTAGCAGAAAGAAAGATAAGAACTAAATATTAATTATATGCTACTATAACTTTACTAGCAGTAAGCGCTTTACTTTTTAGGCTATTAGAAAGGTAGCTAGACTACATGCTTTATAATCTGTTAACCTTAAAGCTTTTAGCATCTAATAGTTATTAAATTCTAAGGTGTAGATAACATATACTATTATAATAGATTAGCTACAGGCCTTCTATTAGTAGATAGAAGAGACTAGGTCTATCCTGCTGCTAATAGACAACTACAGCGCTTATATTTTTAGCGTTAATCTTAAACTACCTTTACTAAATATTTGCATTTAATAGCTGCCTACTAACTTAACTAGCGTCTACTAGCTACTTAATTAGGGTGTAATTAGTTAGTTTAAGCGCTTATATAAAAAGTAATAGATACGCTATATAGTTGCTAGCTATAAGTGCAGCGTAGATCTAGCAACTTAAGTTAACCTCTACTATGCCTTACGCTAGGCCTCTTAAGCCTAGTATAATAACTTTTAAAGTAATATAATCTATTACTGCTTCTGCTAAGCTAGGATTTAGCCTTTATAAGAACTAATCTACCTGCCTAATCTAAAGAAGCAGTCTTAGTAGAAGCTAGAGAAGCTCTACTAGCAGGTGCAGCACGCAGGCAGGATTTAGAACGCTATAAGCCTTAAAAACTTCTTAAATCCTATTAATAAAAATTATAAGCCTACTTAATCTAACTTTAATGTAGTAAATGTAATTATAACATATAGCTAGCAGCTAGTTAAAGATAAATTAGACAATAAAGGGCCTCCTATATAAATACCTACCCCTGCGCAGGCAGAGCAGGCTCTTAAATTACTACTCTTATATTAAGAGCATACAGATTTAACAACTCCCTAGCAGATTAGAGCGCTCTAGCAGCTATATACTAAAGTAAAGGCTTAAAAGTCTAAGCAGTTTGTCTAGGGCACTCTAAATAGTTAGATTACATAACCCTCTTACTGTAATAATATTGTGATATAATAATATAATCTTTGTTCTAGAATTGTATTGCGCTATTAAGAGTTAACTATATTTAGGTTTACAGAATAAAAAGTTAAGCAGAATCTCCTCTTTTAGACGCGCTAGTTAGTTAGAATTTCTTTAGATAAACCCTAGTAACGCTGTTTCTCTGTTACTTTATAGGTTTCTTAAATTCTTTTTTAAAAAAAATGTATAGCTAATGTAAGTGCACTTTTATGCTAATTTGCATGCAGTTTGCTCTAGCATGCGTTGTGTAAAACATGTTTAAATTATAGTTAGTTGCGTCTGTTCTACCTCTCTAGCCACATCGGTGTGTTAGGGATTGGCATCAGCCACATTGGTGTGTTGAGGATTGGCATCAGCCGCATCAGTGTGTCAAGGATTGGCATCAGCCGCATTGGTGTGTCGGGGATTAGCATCAGCCGCATTGGTGTGTTAGGGATTGGCACGAGCCGCATTAGTGTGTCAAGGATTAGCAGTTGCTTGCACACCTAAGTTGCTTACTTTTGCTAAGACTACACTACAACAAACTTTATTATAGCCTATAACAACCTACTCTAGCACTATAGAGTACAGTACAGCCTAGAATATTATTTAGATACTACTTCTACTTCTTTCTTACACGTTTGCGTGTTATGCCTAGTCTAATTGCACTGTTTGCAGCGCCTTTAGAATTGCTTATCTACTTTAGCTTTGTTAGATTAAAGCACTGTTTCTGGGCTTCCTAAGATAAATAATAGGTTTTTGGATATAATGTTGTTAGATATGCGCACCTACTGTTAAGACAGGAGGAACGCTTAACAAAAGCTGCTACATAGTACAAGCAATAACCTTAAACAGTATGTTGCAGCAAATTGCAGCATTTTGCAGCATTTTACAGCAAATTGCAGCATTTTGCAAGCTAGTCGCGCATAGAGCAAGTGCGCAAGGGACTTAGATCAGCAAAACAAAAAGCTAAGCAACATAAGTAGAGCAGAAAAAGAATTAATAAATTAATACAATAAATTATTATCCTATACATTATATCTAAACCTATTATTTATCTTAGGAAGCTTAGAAACAGTGCTTTAATCTAACAGATGTATAGGATAATAATTAATTATATTAATTAATTAATGTTTCTTTTTCTTTTTGTTAGCTCTGCTTGTGTTGCTTAGCTTTGTTTTTCCAGTCTGAGTCCCTTGCGCACTAGCCCTATGCGCGACCAGCTGCAACATGCTGCAAGTTGTTGCAAAATGCTGCAACATGCTGCAATTTGCAGTAACATACTATTCAAGCTTATTGCTTGTACTATGTAGCAGCTTTTGTCTAGCGTTCCTCCTGTCTTAACAGTAGGTGCGCATATCTAACAAGCTTACACCTGCTTCTTTGCCTTTTTCTTATTACTGCGCGCCCTAAACTTATTTTAAGCTGTTAAGCGCAGGCTTTTTTAAATGTAGCTGCCTTATTAGCTGCTTAAAGCTTAGTAATTTCTTATTACGCTAACACTAGCTTATGTGCAATTATTGCTACCCTTTGTAAGGCTTTTTTTCTAGAGGCATTACCCCCCTAGAACCCTCTCTATACGTAGAGCTACTTATAACATAACTAATATCTACTAGGGATTATTGCCTGCTGCTGTAATCTACTGTAGTTTGCTACAATTTACTATAGTTTGCTGCAATTTGCTGTAGTTTACTGCAATTTACTGTAGTTTACTTTAGTTTGCTATAGTTTGCCGCAATTTGCTGTAGTTTGCTACAATTTGCCATAGTTTACCACAATTTACTATAGTTAGCTATAATTTGCTGCAATTTACTTTATACATTTTCTAACACTGCTAGGTAATCTCTTACTAACACCTTTAAGCATTAGCCTATTATATTTAAACAGCAGTTAAAGAAGCTAAACTAGCAGTTATGTAAGCAGAACAGCTTATTAAAGTATTACATGTACTACATTAATATTTGCCTTAATAGAGAGGTAGAGGCAGAGGCAGAAGCAGCGCTAGAGCTCCCTAGCACTCTAAGAAATTCCTGTAGAGGTAATAAACTATATAAGCTACAGATCTACAACTAGAGCTTTAATGCTAAAATAATTAAATTAAAGATATTAGGTAGCAGTATTAGGCGTAGTGTAGCAGTATTAGGCAGTAAAAGGAACAGGTGCAACGCTAGAGAACGTAAGGTGCAAAGAAGAGGAAGACTATTATTATAATAAAGTAGGCGCTCTACCTGCTAAGCTAATACTATACAACTTTTCCTACTGTACTAAAAGGTACACATAAGAATACTTAAGCTAAGCATTCTTACATAGTATAATATATATAGGTAATGCTAGGGTAAGCACTAGCACTAGCAGTTATCTCTAGCCTAGCCTAAACCTCTATAAGCAAGAGAAGGCTACGTAGTTAACTATGCTAACCTAGTTATAATTATAAGAGTAGAAACGCGTTAAAAGCTAGAGCTAGAACATGTTCTTTTAATTATAGCTAATAATTAACTGTAGAGGATAAAATAGCCTAGCAGTAGCTGTTTAGAAGATTAGATAAAGTGACTCTGCTATCTAAGAGAGCTAAAGGCTCTCCTTATATACACTAAGCTTTAGAACATAATATCTCTAGATCCTAAGCTGCGTCCTAGGCTCTAAGCCTCTAGTCCTAGGCTCTAAGCCCTAGTCCTAGGCTCTAAGCCCTAGCTAAGGCTCTTAGTATACGTAACATTAACTAATTTCTAGATAACTAATCTTAAATTTATATAAACCTTTAGTTTTTAAAAAATAAATTTTACTAACTTAATTAAAGCTAAAAATTAGCTAGCTATTATAATAAGTAATTTAGTTATGTATAAGGTTTTTAGCTTAGCGCCTATATACTTTTTTAAAAATGTAAAATAACCTATATTATATAGCTATAAAAAGTGTAATAAGTAAAAAAAAATATAAAAAGTAATAATTTTACTATTTTTATAGTATTACTAAAAATAAAGTAAGTTATTAGTAACACTTACTATACTTAATATATTTAAGTTTATAAAATATAAAGTTAAGTAAACTCTTTTTTTTAAAACACACTAGTTAGTTATAATTTTTTTAAATAAACTTTAGTAACACTATTTATTATTACTTTATATATTTCTTATATTCTTTTCTAAAATAATGTATACTTAATATACATACATGTTTATATTAATTTACATGTAGTTTACTCTAGTATATGTTATATAAAATATATTTAAATTATAGTTAGTTATATTTATTCTACTTTTTAAGCTATATTAGTGTGTTAGGAAATAGCATTAGCTATATTAGTGTGTTAAGGATTAGCATTAGCTATATTAGTGTGTTAGAGATTAGCATTAGCTATATTAGTGTGTTAGAGATTAGTATTAGCTATGCTTAGTTACAGGCTGTAATTAGTTACATGCTATAGTTAAATATTGTTATTATATGTCTATTACCTGTCTAATACTAATTTGCTAAGCATTATGCTATAACTATTCTTTAACCTAAATAACCTACCTTATTGTACTAACTATTGCTCTAAGCAAGCTTTGCTTTTATAGATTATTTATAAACTGTTGTAGTATTTTATATATTTTTTTATGTTTTTTTTATACTATACTTTTTTTTAATACTATATTTTATACTTTTTTATACTATGTTTTATTTTATTAGCAGAGCTTGCTCTGCTTATTATATTTAGGTTTGCAGAACAAAAAGTTGAGCAGAATCTCCTCTTTTAGACGCGCTAGTTAGTTAGAATTTCTTTAGATAAACTCTAGTAACGCTGTTTCTCTGTCACCTTATGTGTTTCTTATATTCTTTTTTAAAAAAAATGTATACCTAATGTAAGTGCACCTTTATGCTAATTTGCATGCAGTTTGCTCTAGCATGCGTTGTGTAAAACATGTTTAAATTATGGTTAGTTGCGTCTGTTCCACCTCTCTAGCCACATCGGTGTGTCGGGGATTGGCATCAGCCACATTGGTGTGTTGAGGATTGGCATCAGCCGCATTAGTGTGTCGGGGATTGGCATTAGCCGCATTGGTGTGTTGGGGTGTCAGATATGCGCACCTACTGTCAAGACAGGAGGAACGCTGGACGAAAGCTGCTACATAGTACAAGCAATAAGCTTGAACAGTATGTTGCTGCAAATTGCAGCATGTTGCAGCATTTTGCAACAAATTGCAGCATGTTGCAGCAAATTGCAGCATTTTGCAACATTTTGCAACAAATTGCAGCATGTTGCAGCATTTTGCAACAAATTGCAGCATGTTGCAGCAAATTGCAGCATGTTGCAAGCTGGTCGCGCATAGGGCTAGTGCGCGAGGGACTCGGACCGGAAAAACAAAGCCGAGCAACACGAGCAGAGCAGACACAAAAAGAAAAAGAAACATAAATCAATTAATACAATAAATAATCATCCTATACATCATATCCAAAACCCATCATTCATCTTAGGAAGCCTAGAAACAGTGCTTCAATCTGACACGGGGATTAGCAGTTGCTCGCACACCTGAGTTGCTCACTTTTGCCAAGACCACACCACAACAAACGTTATTATGGCCCATAACAACCCACTCTAGCACTATAGAGTACAGTACAGCCTAGAATATTATTTAGATACTACTTCTACTTCTTGCTTACACGTTTGCGCGTTATGCCTAGTCTAATTGCACTGTCCGCAGCACCTTTAGGATTGCTCATCTACTTTAGCTTACACCTGCTTCTGTCAGATATGCGCACCTGCTGTCAAGACAGGAGGAACGCTGGACAAAAGCTGCTACATAGTACGAGCAATAAGCTCGAACAGTATGTTGCTGCAAATTGCTGCATGTTGCAGCATTTTGCAACAAATTGCAGCATTTTGCAACAAATTGCAGCATGTTGCAAGCTAGTCACGCATAGGGCTAGTGCGCGAGGGACTCAGACCGGAAAAACAAAGCTGAGCAACACGAGCAGAGCAGACAAAAAAAAATGTTTAATTAATTAATACAATTAATTATTATTCTATACATTATATCTAAAACCTATTATTTATCTTAAGAAGCCTAGAAATAGTGCTTTAATCTAACAGCTTCTTTGCCTTTTTTCTATTACTGCGCGCTCTAAACTTATTTTAAGCTGTTAAGCGTAGGCCTTTCTTAATGTAGCTGCCTTATTAGCTGCTTAAAGCTTAGTAATTTCCTATTACACTAACACTAGCTTATGTGCAATTATTACTGCACTTAGTAAAGCTTTTTTTCTAGAGGCATTACTCCCCTAGAACTCTCTCTATACGTAGAGCTACTTGCAACACAACTAATATCTACTAGGGATTACTGCCTGCTGCTGTAATCTACTATAGTTTACTATAATTTACTATAGTTTACTGCAATTTACTGTAGTTTACTACAATTTACTATAATTTACTATAATTTGCTATAGTTTTGTAACAGCGCAGGCAAGACAATAGGTCCGAATGCGGTATGAATCCACTCAGAGGCATATGGGAGTGCGTGGGGACTCAGAGACCTGGGAATACCAATGACACCTATAGGCCTTGTACGTAGGATATTAGAAAACTATTAAGCTAGCTACAGGGCAAGGTGCAACTAAATACATGAGGGAATAGGGGTAATAGCAGGGGTCGGGGCCAGGTCGAGGTTGGGGCCGATACAGGGGCCTTCTAGGCTATCTGAGATAGAACAATTTATAAGGATTGTTACAAGTTTGCTGTAATTTACTATAGTTTACTATAGTTTGCTATAATTTACTGTAGTTTACTATAATTTACTATAATTTACTTTATGCATTTCTTAACACTACTAAGTAATCTCTTACTAACACCTCTAAGCATTAGCCTATTATATTTAAATAGTAGTTAAAGAAGCTAAACTAGCAGTTATATAAGTAAAATAGCTTATTAAAGTATTACATGTACTACATTAATCTTTGCAGCAATAGAGAGGTAGAGACAGAGGTAGAGGCAGCGCTAGAGCTCCCTAGCACTTTAAGAAATTCCTATAGAAGTAATAAACTACATAAGCTACAGCTCTACAACTAGGGCTTTAATACTAAAATAATTAAATTAAAAATATTAAGTAGCAGTATTAGGTGTAGTGTAGTAGTATTAGACAGTAAAAGAAACAGGTGTAACACTAAAAAACACAAGGTGTAAAAAAAAAAAAGACTATTATAAAATTAAAACTATGTTAAAAGCTAAGGCTAAAACATGTTTTTTTAATTATAGCTAATAATTAACTAATTTCTAAATAACTGTTAAATAGGCTCTATACTAGCTAGCATTTATAATTAGCAAGTACGTGCAAGGCAAAGAGAGTTGCACAGTGTACACATTATGTAGGAGGGGTAGTAGGTAACTAGTGTTAATTGTTCTTCTTCTTCTAAGTTTATGCAAAGGAAAGGAATATTTATCTATTTATATATACAACTATAACACAAGCCTATAACACATAACACCTAATAGCATATTTAAATACTTTTATTTAGATAATAACTAATCTTAAATTTATATAAACTTTTAGTTTTTAAAAAATAAATTTTACTAACTTAATTAAAGCTAAAAATTAGCTAGCTATTATTTACTTTTAAGTATTACTTTACTTATAAGTATACTTTATAATAAGTAATTTAGTTATGTATAAAGTTTTTAGCTTAGCGCCTATATACTTTTTTAAAAAGTAAAATAACCTATATTAAATAGCTATAAAAAGTGTAATAAGTAAAAAAGTATATAAATAGTAATAATTTTACTATCTTTATAGTATTATAAAAAATAAAGTAAGTTATTAGTAAAGCTTACTATACTTAATATATTTAAGTTTATAAACTATAAAGTTAAGTAAAATCTTTTTTAAAACACACTAACTAGTTAGTTATAATTTTTTTATTAGTTTATATATTTTTTATATATTTTTTTTATAAAAAAGTATACTTAATATAAGTACACTTTAATATTAACTTATATGTAGTTTACTTTAGTATATGTTATATAAAACATATTTAAATTATAGTTAGCTATATTTATTCTATATTTTTTAGCTATATTAGTGTGTTAGAGATTAGTATTAGCTATGCTTAGTTATAGGCTATAATTATTTACATGCTATAGTTAAATATTATTATTATATGTCTATTACCTGTCTAATACTAATTTGCTAAGCATTATGCTACAACTATGTAACAGCGCAGGCAAGACAATAGGTCTAAATGCAGTAAGAATCTACTTAAAGGAATATAGGAGTGTGTGGGGACTTAGAACCTAGAAATGCTATTAACACCTATAGGCCTTATATAAAGGATATTAGAAAACTACTAAGCTAGCTAAAAGAAAAGGTGCAACTAAATACTTAAAAAAATAAAAGTAACTATAAAAAACAAAGTTAAGTTATAGTTAAAGCTAATATAAAAACTTATTAAATAAGTTTTAAGCAACTTAAGATATAATAATTTATAAAAATTATTATAAACTATTCTTAAACCTAAATAACCTACTATAAAGATAAAATAGTAGATAGCATAGATAGCACTAAAAGTAAGCTTTTAAAGAAAGATAAGAGTGTATTATAAGAAAAATAAATTACTGCTAAGCCTTACTTGTTAGAATTTATGCTTATATACAAAGCACAGGTCATGTGACCTCTAAACAGGCTAGGGGAGGCCATCCTATCCTACTCTAGGACATCATGCCTTACACCTACCTTAATGTGCTAACTATTGCTCTAAGCAAGCTTTGCTTTTACAGATTATTTATAAACTGTTGTAGTATTTTAATATTTTATTTTATATTTAACTTTTTTATAACTATATATTTCTTTATGCTATATTTTTTTATACTATTTTTTTATAATAATGTTTTCTTTATACTACATTTTTTATACTATACTTTTTTATACTAATATTTTATTTATACTTACTTTTATTTTTTTACTTTACTTTTTAACTTATATTTATCTTTATTTTATACTTTTTTTATACTCTACTGTTTTTATACTGTATTTTATTTATATTTTAATTTTTTTTTATTTTATATATTTTATCTTTTAATTCTTTTTACACTATACTTATATACTCTATTTTTTTTCTTTTTTTTTTCTCTGCTATATTTTTTATTAAACTATATTTATTTTTATACTATGCTTTTTTTTATATTATCTTTTTACTATATTCTTTATATACTATATTTTCTTTACGCTATATTCTTTTTATACTATGTTTTTCTTTATACTGTCTTTTATTTTATGCTATACTTTTCTTTATGCTATGTTTTTTTTTATATAAGAGTAGAGTGGGAGGGGGATAGGGGCGTTTACAGATAGGTACTAGTACTTATGCCAAAAAACCCCCTCCCTTAGCTCCTTAGGATAGTTCCACAGTCTGCACTGTACGCCCACCTTACTAGAAATTACATAGAACTAGGTTAAGGTTAGACGTGATTAGGCAATGTTAGCATACATAACCTATATCTTCCCTGCAACTTAACGTCTTCTGCTATTACATTGCTTGTTAGAACGTTTGTTGCAAGCTATTTTGTAGATTCCTATAGCATAATGCATTTAAAAAAGGAGTATTTAATATAGAAATCTATCTTAGCATGCATATAAGTTAATGTAATAACTATGCTAGACTGTTATGTTTAGGTATCTTACTGTAACTAACGCTAGACAAAAAAACTTATACTAAATTAAACATAGACCTAACCTAAATCTGTCTCTATGCACTGCTACATAACTAATTTATTATTTAGGACTAGCTCTTGCCTCTGCTGCCTCCACCCTACCCCCCTTAACCTACACTACTAGTAGACTTCTTGACCTTTCTATTAGCTGTATTGTTAGGGTTAGCTAGGTCATCATCCCTAGGCTTAACTAGTTCTGTGTCCTTAGTAGGTGGCATATTGTTAGCTGCTTGACAAGACTAGGGCTAAGGCTAGGGCTTAGAGGTATTAAGGCTTAACTTATTATTAGCTGTCTGTTTACGCTTATTACTGCTTGTCTTCTTTTTACTAGGCTTCTTCTTACTACCTTTCTTTACATTAGCCCTCTTTTTACTAGCCTTAGTAGTACAACTAATTTTGCTAGGTGTGGCAGGAGGCTGCTTGTTGTTATCTAGCATCTTAATGTTAATGTTAATTAGTGCTTCTTTAAGGCGCGCTAGCTGCCTAGACAAGCCTAATTGCTCTAAAAAGGACTACATGTCCTTTAGCGTGACAGGTTGCATCCTTCCTGCTATAGTCCTAGCAGGAGTAAGTGTCTCTAGGTTGTTAAGGAGCGCAGCTGTAGTAGCTATTAAAGTAAAGCTGCTTTTATTAGTGCTAACTCTAACATCCTCTTTATATTATGTGTTAAAGAGTTTTAGTAGGACCTTGTTGTAATTAAGCTTTTTACTGTACTTATAAGCGCCTTTAAGAGTCTCTTTATTGTTTAAGTTGTACAGCTTATTGTTCTACATAACAAAATTATTAAGAATATTCTGCTTAACACTAATCTAATTGCTAACAACTTTAACACCCTTAATGTTAATAGAAACTTTGCCCTCTTACTTATTATACCTATTAATTAAGGCAGAAATGCTAGTAAGAGCATTTAAGGTTGCATTTGCTATCTAGTAGTAGTTGCTTGTATTTTTAACATAGTACTTAATAATAAGACAGTTCTTTGTCTGTCTAAAGCGCATAATTTGCCTACACGCTTAAATCTATATAGGAGAAGATAGAGTAGGTAAGAAAGTGTGCATATTATAGCAGTTATAGTGCAGGTTAAGACTAGAATTTATATAGTAGGACATAACTAGGACCTTAAGGTCCTTGTCTAGCACACTAGCACTGTGGGGATTGTTAGTGAGGTTCTGACTTAATAGCTGCTAGAATTTCTGTACAAGCTTGTCTTTGTGCCGCACATTACTACTAGAAATATGCGCGTTAGCCTTAATATTAAGGAGTGATAGGATGACAATAAGCAGCTGCTGCTCCTACAGATTCTGTGTGAATATAAGGGCTTTTTTGTTACTCTTAATAATTTAGTTAGCAATAGCTGTAAGGAGCGCGCAGAATTGCACTAATTAGCTTAGGAAGAGTTAGACAAGGAGTAGGCTAGCTCTAGGCTTATAGAGTTTATTAGGGCTAGGAAGCAGCAACATAATAAGCTTCTTAACACTAGCAGTAATTACATTGTTCTTAATCTTACGCATAAGTTTGTACATCTAGCTAACGTAATCTTAGAACATAAAAAGTGTATTATATTTTCTAAGAACTAAATTATAGACCTTTCTTATTAAGGCTTTTACTGTCTTTTAAGACAATTTATTATAAACTTTAACAGAATAAATAGATTTAGCAAAATAAAGCATAAGGTTAATAAATATTAAGTTTAGTATACGCATGTTTTAGGAGTTTAGGAACAGGCAATTACTGTCTTTATCCTTAATTATCTTACTAACAAACTGTGGTGCATACCTAGCGTAGATAGACTTACTTCTGCAGTTGTTTTCTAGGTAAACCTAGACATAGTAACTATAAGGCATTAAGTTTCTAATTATATACTTAGTGCCTTTAGAGTTAATAACACACTTAGACATATAATTATGTTAGATTAGCACTTTAGACTAGATCTAGGTAATTTATTTGCCTTATTTAGTAAAGCCTAGCTTGTTAGTAATAAATTTATTAAAGTAGTAGTATGTAAAGTAAAGATAGCTAATGTTAAAATTAACTAGTGTTTTATTACTGTACTTTTTATAAGAATTATGTAGCTTGTTTACTTTAAGGAGTTTATTAGCCTACTTATTAACCTTAGTTTACTAAATTAAACTAAGTAGGCTTCTAAAATCTAAGTATTTCTAGGGAATTAGTGTAGCAGTTATAATTATAGTCTAAGGGAGCTTAAGCTAGTAAACAGTGTAGCTAGCTATACTGTTAAAAGTTTTATAATACCTAGAAATGTAAGCATAGCCTTAGCAACCTAGAGTACATCTGTAAGCACTTACTACCCTTTATCTAATGCGCTAGCTTAGAATATGCTTACTAGATAACCTTTCTATTCTCTAGATAAATAAAAGTAATTAATATCTAGGTTAATATCTATCTTTTTTAACTATAAGAGCGTGTATTGCTTAAGAAGCTAATCCTTATGCGCAGTAGGACTATTTTAAGTGTATAAAATGCTGTAAGAGGTAATAAGGATAACTTAAGAGTTTGTCTTATTTTTAGAGTTAAAGATTAAATAGTCTTACTTAAAAGTGCTAGTAATATATTTAACTTCCTTAATCTACTTAAGTAAGCAAGATTTGTTACTAGTATAGATAATAATATAATATCTATTAAAGAAATTCTAAGCATTAATAGCAGCCTATTTAAATAAATAGGGTTAAGTAGCGTAGATAAACAGCTTAGGTGTAAGATAATTTTTAAAAGCCTTTTAATCTTTATTATTATATAGCTGCTAAAGCTTAATTTTCCTCCTATTAAGATACTAAGAAGCGTTAGTGTCTAAATTAGATAGAAAAGCAACACATAGAGAATAGAAATAAGTATAAAGAGGAGAAGAAGAGAGAGAGAGAGAGAGAAAGAAGGGGGGTGTTTTAGGTTAAGTACACTAGTACCTAATCTAAAATTCTCCCCCTCTTTTTTTTCTTTTTTTTCTTTCCCTCTGTCTCTTTTTTTAGGTCTTTAGCACCCTATAGTAATCTTTTAAATAAATAAGGTTAGTAGAACTTATAATGTTCTAAGAAAGAAAAATAGTGTTAGTTTTACTAATGCTAACCTAGTTAACTAAGCACACACTATGTAGTGCAGTGTTGTTCTTTATAAATGTGTTATATTTGTCTGCAATTACAGCAGCCCTTATAATCTGCCACTACGCAGGTGTCTGTGCGGATGTTATTCTTAGCAGTTAAGGATAGCTTTTATAGCAGACAAAATTAGTAGTTAGAGCTGCTTAATAGTCTTAAAGCTAGTAGACTAGATTTAACATAAGCTCTAATGCTTTACACTTATATTTATAAAATGCTGCATTAGTCTCTAGTAAGCCTATAACACTTTTATTTAGTAGATTTTTTTTATTCTTACTGTGCATCTATGTCTAGGGTGCGTTTACTAGTTTAGCACTGTCTTAGAGTACAGTGTAAGCAGCCTTATATTTTTAATCTGCTAGCAGCTAAGCAGCAAACACTAACACGCTATTAAGATATTTATTTTTAAAATATTAGCTAATCTTCTCTTTACTAAATTAAGCTAAAAAGTACAAAGTCTGCATATATAAAATGCAAATAAGTTAATTTTAATGTGTAATATTAAGCATAGCCTTTTTATTCTTGTTATAAGCATTAAGTCTTAATAGAGCTTCTAGTGCAGAGGCAATAGGGCCTTATGTAGAAGTAGACGCCTAAACCTTGTTGTGCCCTAAAGAAGGAACAGAAACCTAGGTCTAGGTCTAGGTCTAGGTCTAGGTCTACAGCAGATTAACAAGTGTTAGAGGGGTTTTTAGGTTAGGTACTAGTATATATAGCAAAACTTTTTTTTAAGTATAATCTAACTTAAGCAGCTTATTTATTAATTAGCTAGGCTTTTCTGTCTCTTCTTTAACATTACTACTAGTGTGTAGGGTAAGCTTATGTTCTAGAGTTGTATTTTTTATTACATTGCTAGGATTAAACCTTAGGTTAGGGCAGTAGTTATCTATCTAGTCTACTTCTTTATAGTTAAGTAGGTTCTAAATATAAACCTCTTTATGCACTTTATTATCTTTAAACTATGTCTGCCTTAGGTTTTTTTTATCTCTATTTACATTTAGGCAGTAGAAAGATAATAGCATTACTAAAGTAGCCTTTTTTTTTTTCCTTATGTAGTCTTTACTCTAACTATGGTTATGTCCTTTCTAGAAAGTTAGACGCGCCACCCTGCTACTGCTGTCTCTGCTGCCTAGAATATTGCGCGCAGGTGCCTTCTCTTTATCCTCCCTTAATTTATCTAATGTAGTGCTAGAATTAGAATTTAAATTTAAATTTAAATCTAAATTTAAATCTAAATTTAAATCTAAATCTAAATTTAAATCTAAATTTAAATCTAATTTTAAATCTAAATCTAAATGTAAATGTAAATTAAAATTAGAACCTAGACTAGGCTTAAATATATTAAGTGCTTCTTCTAGCTTAGTAGGGTAGATAGCGTATTTCTTAAGGACCTGTTTACTACTAAGCGCCTTAATTTGTTTTGCAGCCTTAGCGCAGCTACTTTTTTTTAACTAGGTTAGTTTAGCGTAAGCTTCTAAAGTTTCTACACATAAGATCTTAGAATTTAAGGCATTAGCTGTAATAGTATTTATAGTAACATAATTACTACTATAAGGCTTAGAGTTAACTGCTTGTTTCTTAGCCTAGCTACTAAGCTACTTAAAATACTTAATAAGATTCTATGCTTAGTTAGAGACAAAAGTCTTAAGAATACTATAACTATAAAAGAGCCTATTAGCTTGTTTAAAAAGGTTAAATATAACTACTTTTAGTATAAAAGCATACATCTTAACCTTTAATAGCATTTTAAAATTATAGAACTTTATTAGTGTGCCTTTAAAATAATAAGTCTTCTAGTGTTAGTTATTTATAATAGTGTTAAAAACTATCTGTAGGTTAGGTTCTTTAGTGTTGCTAAAGTAAAAAAAATAGGCGCGCTAGAGTTAACTAGTTACCTTATAAAATTTATAATTACTTTTAATTACATCTAAAAGCTTGCTTTAGGTTACATTAAAATATAGAGCTAACTATATAATACTTTATGTAGCTGTATATAAAATAATTTTACTAGTCTTAGTGTCTTACCTAACTACTTTAATGTTTTTTAAATTTTAGTCTAATTTAGTAAGCTTATTAGTAATAAACTTTTTAATAGCTTTAGCCTAAGCTTACTTTTTTAGCTATTTATTTTTAAAAAATGTATTTATAGTAGGATCTAGTTTAACTTTATAGTAATTTTAAAACTTAAAGAAATAGCAAATTAGAGAAGTTAACTAGGATATAGAATTAGTGTCTAAATATAGTAAAAGGCTGCAGGTTTAGAGCTAACTACGCTGCTTTCTAGGCTCTGCCTAACTATAGCTAGAAGATGCACCTAGATTTATAACTTTATTATAATGTTAGCTAAGCTTAAACCTAAATAGGTATAAGTTTACTAAAGAACTTAATAATATTATAAAATATATAGAATATGTACTAGAGTAAAGAGTTAAGTATAAGCACTAATTAAAGAGGGGGAGAAGGATAAGTACTAAAAAGGAAAAGAGTTTAGCCTTAAGTACTAGTACATAAAGCTAAACCTCTTCTTTCCCCTCTATTAGCTCTAGCCTAGGCATACTATAATAAAAAGTCTAGTAAATATAGAAAACACTTACTAAATCTTAGAGGCCTAGCTTTAATATTAGACTTAGCTGTTTCTAGCTAGTTCCTAGGCAGGTTTGTTAGAGTGTAATAGGTTGTTTCTACTGCAGTAGGTAGCAAATAAGGGTGAAGGATATAAAGACAAAAGGAGGGAGGGGGGGGCTTTTAGAATAGGTACTACCTTAAAGGGACTTAAGAAAAACGCTACACTTGCTAGAATTAGCTAATTAGAACTTTAGTACACTGTGCTAGTTAGCGCTAGCTTATAAATAACTTATAATTACTTTTTTAGTTAAAATTATTTAAATTTGCTAAAATTACACCTGTTCTTATTATTATTGTTGTTGTTGTTGTTGTCGCTGCTGCTGCTTCTGCTGCTAGAGCAGAGAGTAGTAGATTGTAGAGGTAAAAAGAGCTTATAAGGTTATAAATAGTTATTTATAGCTAGCGCGTGTGCTAAGCTTATATGTAGTTAGTGCATTAGCAGTAGTAAGTAGGTACCTATACTAAAACCCCCCCTCTACCCTCTAGCTATCTCCTTATTCTACATATTAGCTAGACCTATGCTAAGCTGTTTAGCTATACATTAGAATAATAAATAAACCCCTTAGCTAAAAATATAATAATTATTTTACATTAACTTTAAAAGAGTATTCTGTATAAGGTTTAGCGCATTTTACATTATAACGCATGCTTTATTACAGTAAATTTACCTGTCACGTGTGCTACTGTGTATATACATGTTAAGGAGCAGACAAAGTAAGGGGGTTTAGCAATACATACTAGTATTTATACTAAAACCCTTACCTCCTCTTCCTTTTACTCTCTCTCTCTCCCCCTTTTTTTTCTCTTCCCTTTAGCTATCTCCTGCCTATAGGTTTACACTATAGCTACGCTAATTGTTTTATAAATCTTACTATTAGCTCTTTTTAATAATACTTAAGTAACACTTAACTTATATGCTATTATAACTATAAAATATTATTCTAATTAACCTTGCTAGAGTTTTCTAAAAAGACATTAACTTATTGCACATCTGTAGTAAGTCTTCTACACTGCAGAGGGATAATTTACTATTTTATAGACTATCTTAGTTTCCACGCACTACTACTACCTACCCTAGCTCTTGCAGCATGCAGTTGCTTACTCCTTTGTGCTCTATATCCTGTAGTTAGTGTCGCACGTGTCTTACGTGATATTATACCCATGTACTGCACTATTTACTTATTAGGCATAGCTTCTATCTTGTACAGTATATAGTTAGCTTAGAGCTCTATTAAGCTTTTTAGACCTTACAATACACTTGTTTAATGCACCTTGTTTAGATCTTACTACCTTGTTAACTTACCTCTTATATAACCCTTTCTTAGCTTATGCAAGAAAAAGCCTTAATGCAGCTAGCACGCCTTACTAAGTGCGCAATGCTATTCCTAACTACCTACTATACGTATGCATACTATATTACAGAATCTAGCTTGTAGGGCCTTTGCAAAACGTTTCTGTCTATTATCTATGTACTACTAACTGCTGGAGGTGGGTGCTGTTTAATTCTACTAAAAACCTAAATGCAGCAAGCGCTTAATGCTAGCTAAGTACTATAATGCTATTCCTAACTACCTACAAACTATACATATGCATACTATATTACAGAATCTGGCTTGTAGAGCCTTTGTGAAACAGTTCTGTCTATTATCTACGTACTACTAACTGCTAGAGGTGGATGGTGTTTAATTCCACTAAAAACCTGAATGCGGCTAGCGCCTAATACCAGCTAAGTACTACAATGCTATTCCCAACTACCTACAAACTATATGTATGCATACTATATTACAGAATCTAGCTTTTAGAGCCTTTGTGAAACGTTTCTGTCTATTATCTATGTACTACTAACAGCTAGAGGTGGATGGTGTTTAATTCCACTAAAAACCTAAATGCAGCTAGCGCCTAATGCTAGCTAAGTACCACAATGCTATTCCTAACTACCTACAAACTATACAGATGTATACAATATTACAGAATCTAGCTTGCAGAGCCTTTGTAAAACGTTTCTGTCTATTATCTACCTACTACTAACTGCTAGAGGTGGATGGTGTTTAATTCTACTAAAAACCTAAATGCAGCTAGCGCCTAATGCCAGCCAAGTACTATAATGCTATTCCTAACTACCCACAAACTATATAGATGCATACAATATTACAGAATCTAGCTTGCAGAGCTTTTGCAAAACGTCTCTGCCTATTTTCTACTTACCACTAACTGCTAGAGGTGGATGGTGTTTGATTCTACTAAAAACCTAAATGCGGCTAGCGCTTAATGCCAGCCAAGTACCATAATGCTATTCCTGACTACCTACAAACTATATAGATGCATACAAAATTACAGAATCTGGCTTGCAGAGCCTTTGTGAAACGTTTCTGTCTATTATCTACGTACTACTAACAGCTGGAGGTGGATGGCGTTTAATTCCACTAAAAACCCAAATGCGGCTAGCGCTTAATGCCAGCCAACCACAATGCTATTCCTGACTACCCACAAACTGTATGGATGCATACAAAATTACAGAATCTGGCTTGCAGAGCCTTTGCAAAACGTTTCTGTCTATTATCTACGTACTACTGACAGCTAGAGGTGGATAGCGTTTAATTCTACTAAAAACCTAAATGCGGCTAGCGCTTAATGCCAGCTAAGTACTACAATGCTATTCCCGACTACCTACAAACTGTATGGATGCATACAAAATTGCAGAATCTAGCTTACAGAGCCTTTGTAAAATATTTCTGTCTATTATCTATGTACTACTAACAGCTAGAGGTAGATAGTGTTTAATTCCACTAAAACCCTAAATGCAGCTAGCGCCCCTTGCTGCCTTGCTAAACAATCCTCTTACTAAAAACAGTTAAGACCTCTCTAATGCCTACCTTTTAACTACTCTCTCTTCTGCCACAACGCCTATATAGCTTAACCGCTGCCTGCCTGTAGCTTTTAAACCTGTTTTTGTCCCTTTGCGCAAAAAAAACCCTAGTGTCCCAGGTCTAACCTTATGCCTGTTTCTGCGGTTTATTTCTTTGTTTTCTCTTACTTATATTTTTAGTTACTTTATTTATTTTACACTATGCTTTTCTTTATTCTATACTTTTACTATACTATTCTTTTACTATATTTTTTATATACTATATTTTCTATATACTATATTTTCTATATACTTTATTTTTATTTATACTATGTTTTCTTTTAAACTATACTTTTATGCTACTTTTTTCTATTTACTATATTTTTTTTTTTACTATTATAATACTATTATTTATGCTATATCTTTTTTTATAATATATACTATTATATTATACTAACTTTTATTTACTAACTGTACTTATATTTTTTTTATATAATATTTTTTATACTATATTTTTCTTTATACTATATACTTTTATAATCTTTATATGTTTATCTATTTACTTTACTACTTTATTTATATTTCTTTTTACAATGTATTTCTTTATACTACACTTCTTTTATACTATGCTTTTTTACACTATGTTATGTTTTATACTCTTTATTTTACTACTTTATTTTTACTTTATTTTTATTTTTACTTTATTCTTTTATACTATAACTTTTTCTTTATTATACCTTTATACTATCTTTTTTTTTTTACTATACTTTTATATAATAATCTTTTTACACTATACTTTTTTATTCTATACTTATTGTTTTTTTATATTATCTTTTTGTTTTATTATACTTCTTGTTTTTTTTATATTATATTTTTGTTTTATTATATACTCTAACTCTAACTTTTAATTACCTACACTATAATGCTTTTCTTTACTATTTCTTTTATTACTATGTTTTTCTTTAACTTTTCTAATACTATTTTTTTATTATAAAATGTTTTTATTTTATTATTTTATAAAATGTTTTTTACTTTATGTTTACTTTTATTTACATTACTTATATTTCTTTTTATTCTCTATTCTTTTCTATACTATACTTTTTTAATATTATATTATACTATATTTTTTAATATACTTTTATATAACTATACTTTTTCTTTTACTATTCTTTTACTTTTCTTTTACTTTTCTTTTACTTTTCTTTTACTTTTCTTTTACTTTTCTTTTACTTTTCTTTTACTTTTCTTTTACTTTTCTATTACTTTTCTTTTACTATGTTTTTTTATATGCTATATGTTTCTCTGCTATGTTTTTATTTATACTATACTTTTTTTTAAACTATACTTTCTTTTATAATTTTATATACTATAATTTATTTTATAAAATTTTTGTTATCTATAACCTTTTTAATACTATCTATTTTTTTATACTCTATATTTCTTTATACTCTATCTTTCTCTATACTTGTTTTTATATAATATTTTTATATAATATTTTTTTATAATATTTTTTTATAATATTTTTTTATTATATTTTCTCTACTTTTATTTATTTTATACTATACTTTATTTTATACCTATAGTTGTCTTTTTACTTTATTTTTTATACTATAACTTTTTTATTTTATATTTTTTTTATTTTATATATTTTTTTAATATATATCTTTTTTTTTATAATTTAACTTACTTTAATAGCTGTACTTAATTTAAATTTTATAATTATTTTAATAGTTTTTTATATTTTAATACCTTTTTTAACATTTTATTATATTTTATTATATTTTATTATAATGTATAATAGTTTACTATAATATACT
>NW_022985251.1:6737-8223 GCF_010093535.1 Lindgomyces ingoldianus | reverse complement strand
CTTCTTAAGCTTAACATAAACTCTAAGTTTTAGCAAGCACCTTATTCTAAGAGAGTTATCTGCTCTGTTACAAAGCTAGCGCTCTACGCAACTTCTGTAGAAGCTTAGATTACTTTCTTTTACTCTCATTTACTTTCTTTTTCTTCTCTTTACTATATTTAATTATAGTTTTAGAAACTTTAGTTAATAGTATTATAATTTATTATTATTTACTATAATTACTAGCATAGATTTAAAGAAAGTTGTATTAGTAGAAAAATAGCAAGTATATATAAGAAAATAATTACTATATTAGTAGCTATTCTACTTTAGTTTATACCTAATAAGTTTAATTGCTACTACAAACATATTACTAAAATACTCGCCCCATACCTGATACCTATGCCGCTTCCCTAACCACGCTGCATACTCTCTCCAGTCTCCGCCTAGCTTTCCGCAGTATCCGCACTGTCGGATAATCCCAACTGCCCAGCCATCCCTAACAGCAGCTGCTTGTACCAGCGGTACTACTACATTTGGCCATTAACATTTTGCTGTAACGTCCCTGCCTGTAGCGCAATACCTCTGACTAATAGAGCAGCGTTGACAACTGTTCTTAATGCCGTTGTTGCGTATACCCTTTTGAAAATGGTCTATGTCAACCCTATGCACGCCTGCCTGTGCTGTACACTTCATTGTCTTGTGCGTCTGCCACTTATCCCGCCCCAAGTTGTCTAGCACCCAGCATATAGCGCATCCTGCCCGCACCTTGTCCATTATCTCTTGAACCTGTTGCCACTCAGTGCTTGTCTCCTGCTGTGAACGCTTAAACTCGCAGACTCCCTCTCCACACTGGTCACATCTAGCAGACTTAATGTTGTTGCACGCTACAGCCTTGCTGTCCATGTACATGCTCATTAGCGCTTGTCGGCACCCGCGGCCTGTTAAAAACAACCCTATGGCCTGCACGCATAAGTTGTTGCTGTGCTTGAGCATCTCCTGTTCCACAGATCTACGCTCTACAACAATAACTGAGTTAACCTCCTCCCTGGCCCGCCCCCCACGCCCGCTCTCTTGCGCGAAGTCGATCATGCTCCACGGCATCCCCACGTGTAGTATATACACCACCCTGGGGTAATTAACCCCTGTCCCTAACGCTAACGTAGCCACGATCAGCCCACCAGAGCCAAGCCACTGCTTTACCCGTTCAGCGCGATTAGGGACGTTAGCGTGATAGTATTCGCATCTAAGCTCTTCTGCTATCCTTTGACACTGTTCCTTGCTGCGGCAGTACACCACGCCCTTCTCTCCTGTCGCAAGCAACGACAACTGCCGCCGTGAGCCTACCGCGAGCGCTGTCTCCTCTAGCTTGCCGGCTTGACACCACGACACAAAGTATCGCGTGTTCGGCCGGACAGTGCTAGCGCGCACGTACGTTGCACACCGAACCAGCATGCCAGCCTCCAGTTCGCACTCTCGTGATGGCGGAAGCGTCGCCGTGAGCAGT
>NW_022985251.1:4124-6577 GCF_010093535.1 Lindgomyces ingoldianus | reverse complement strand
AATGCAGTTGATTCCGCACTTCTGCATACGGTCTACTGTGTTGTTAATAAGCTCTCGATACGGAACAACAACCACAGTAACGCCGGCATTGTCTATGCACGCTGGCACAGTAAACAGCAAGCTCTTGCCTCCGCCCGTTGGAAGCACAACCACAAGCGGCGTCTGACTGTTGAGTACAGCATGCAATGCCTGCTCTTGCTCCACAGACTGAAAGCTAATCTCCTGTTGCCTAACCACCTGCTGCATTGCCTTCTTAATAGCTTTGTCTTGATTGTCTTGCACGCAAATCCTCTAAGGCTGTAGTCCTAGCTCTTTCTCCCTGCTCTTGCTGCTAATGTCTTGCTCTTGTGTTTGCTTTGTTCTATAACAGCCTAATTCCCTCTTATTTTCCTTCTCCTTCTCCTTCTCCTTGCGTCCCCCTTCCACTTCCTCCTTTTGCTGCACTACCCTAAACCTACTATTAAGTCCTAAGAAGCGGTGCCACATTGTGCTAAGAGGTTGAAACGCCTCAATAGAGCGCGAGCTAAGATGCTTGACAATGTCAATTAGCACACTATAGTTTGCTAAGCCTATGACTGTTGTCCGCGAGTTTTGTAGCTCTACTAAGTCCTTGCCTTCTTTGTCCACCTTAGCTTCTTTAATCTCCCTAACATTGTCTTAATACCCTTTGCTAAACAAGTGCCTAACTGCAACTCGCCTAATGCTAACAGCTGTGTGCTGGTAGTTCTGTGTGTGTAGCTTAACACCTAGTCTCTTGCCTGTCTCTTGCTTTAGCGCCCGCGTCAGATGGTCTGTTGACTACGGCCCTTGCTCGTTCGCCCAGATGTAGTCGATGCGTCCTTCGCCGAGCACCTGCACCCGGAGATACTCCTGGAATGGCCGCAAGTATACCAAGTAGATGGCCATGACCTGCCCCAGCCGCGGCGGAAGAAAACGCGGAACCACCTTTAGTCTATCCCACTGCGACTGAGACTTGTGATAGCGGACAACAGTTATAATTTGGCTGTCTGCCACAAAGATATTGCGGTCCTGCAGCAGCCCGTTACGAAACCTTATTGACAAGATCTCTGGCCCTCGACCCGGCTGTCCAGACGTTATGTGCACGCACACTAAGAGCAGCGTTAAAAAGCGGTTGACCTGACGCAAGTACTGCTTAACTTGCTTAATATGCTACTTTCTGTAATGCTTTAGCCTACGGCCTTGCGCGCTCTGCTTAACCTGGGTCAGCATCCAGTATAGCTTGTCCGCTAGACTGTTCTCGCGCCGCTCTGCAAACTACTAGCCTTGCTGCGTGAAAGTTACTTCGTCTACCACGTGCGCTAGATTAATGGCAAACCGCTCTTTGGCCTCTTTAAGCCATATTAGCTCCTGCCATAACATCTCCTCTACTTCAACTACTATGTCCTGAGCCATCTTGCGGAACTGGCTAATGTAGATGGGTCGGCTGTTTAAGTAGAAGATCTTCTTGTCCTTAGACCAGTACGCGCTGCCTAAGTTGCCGTCTGTCAACGCAACATGCTTTCCATACGCCAGCAAGCTAATCACTTGGCTTATTAGACTGTACGAACTGTCGGCCAGATACTTCACTCTCTTGGCTAGGAAGCGCTCACGGTCCTCGTCAGTCTGCTTGCTGCGCTCAGCTGACGGAAGCAGCTTCTCGACGCCCAACACGCGTATGCAGTATGCTACGCCGGCGAGCATGTATGAGTAGTGTTTCGCCCTGCGCAGTCGCCGGGCCGTGGCATCGATGCCGAGCACGGCCAGAAAGTGGACAAACCCGCTGCTAAACGGCTGATCGCCTACTGGCTCAAAGATGAATAACGCAAGCACGTTAAGCAGCGCGTCCTCTAGCTCAACCCTTTCGCTGCTAGGGTCACCTAAGGCCTCCCACAACGCTAACGCTAGCTCCTTTTGCCGGCCCTTCCAGCAGAAGAGCTCGCGTGCGTCCTTCATCGTGTCTACCTTCGTCCTGCGGCGGTGGATAGGGTGATGTTGGTATCGTCGAGTGGTGATGTCGCTGTCGTCGCCGCTGGCACTACCGTCCTCACCTTCAGCGTGGCCAACAGTACGTAGTACGTTACGTTTGAGCTTTTTTCTGCCAGTAACTTCTCAATTTGGTAGTACTTTTGTACGTAAGCGGTGAATTGATTGGCAAGTACGTAACGTAACAGTAACTTCTCAAAATCCTTATACTTTTGTACTTTTCGCGAGAAGTTTCGTCGGTCCGGGTCAAAATTGTTCCGGGAGAAGCTTTTTGGCCTGGATGAAACGCCCTGCTGTTAGTATAGCTTGAATTAAGAGACTCTCTGGCTGTATACAACTGCCTTGACAACGATTAATACAGTGTTTAGTAGTAAGAGGCAAATAAAGCTCCTTAGCTAAAGTCGCAATAGTCTCTGCTTCACGCGTTGTTAGCAACGTAGCAATAGAATTTAAACGCGATTTTGTAGTCC
>NW_022985251.1:0-1469 GCF_010093535.1 Lindgomyces ingoldianus | reverse complement strand
TAATATACTATAATATACTATAATATACTATAATCTACTATAATCTACTACTATCTTCTTAATTTACTCTAGCTAAGTAAAAGTTACTATAGTTATACTATTATAATGTATTTAAATTCTTTAGTATTTACTATACTTTATAGTACTTTACTATACTTTATAGTAATTTACTATTGTTTACTCTATTTAGCTTTAATTTACTATAGCCTATTATAATTTACTAGTATATTGTAGAATTTGCTTTAATTTACTGTAATTTGCTATAGTTTACTGTAAATTACTATAGTTTACTATAGTTTACTATAATTTGCTATAGTTTACTATAGTTTACTATAATTTGCTATAGTTTACTATAGTTTACTATAATTTGCTATAGTTTACTATAATTTTCTATAATTTGCTATTATTTAAAGCAATTTGCTGTAAACTGCTGTAAACTGCTATAAATTACTATAAATTACTATAATCTACTATAGTATAATATGTTTTATAGTTTTTTATATGCTATGTTTTTTCTGCTATATGTTTTTTTAAACTAAACTTTTTTAAACTAACTCTAATTATATAATTCTTAATTACTTTTAATTATAATTAATTAAATCTAATTACAATAATTACACTTAAGTAATTAATTAAATCTAATTACAATAATTACACTTAAGTAATTAATTAGATAATTACCTATAGTTCTATAATTAATAACAACTCTAGCTTTAGCTGCTCTAGCAGATTAGCTAAATCTACTTTAAATAAAGTAAATATAAGAAAATTATAGATTATTTTAAATTATATAGTTAATATAAATAGCTACTTTAGTAATTTATAGTAAATGTAATCTAGTCTTTCTAACGTCTACTTTACAACAACTTAAATTATTAACTTTTATAATCTATTACCTACTACTTTATACTTTCTATTTACTTTACATAATAACTAATTAGAATACTTATTTTAAAAGCCTTTTTCTTTTATCTCTTACACTTTCCTTTCTTAAGCTAGATATAAACCTATATATAGCAAGTACCTTATAAAGTTATAGCTTTATTATAGCTACTATACTTTTTTTAAAAAAGTTTTTACTTATTTTTTTTTTACTAGTTAGAAGAGTTAGTAGAAAGGTTAACTAAATAATTAGTTAAAATAAAGTATATAAAAAATAAAAGAGAAGGTAAAATAAGTAGAAGTAGAAAAAAAGTAGAGTAGAAAAGTTAATAGTTAGGTACTAGTACTTATGCTACAAACTCTCTTCTTAGCTTTTTAAAATAGTTTTACAGTGTAAACTATACGCTTAGTCTACTAGAAATTACATAGATCTAGATTAGAGTTAGAAGTAGTTAGGCGATGCTAGAAAACAGCTTTAATACTAAATATAAAGCTTAAGCTTTATAGACTTCTAAGCTGTTTTATTACAACTTTAAGCTAGTAATAGTTAAGCTGTCTCTTAGTAAGCTTCTACTCTTTAGTGTTAG
>NW_022985250.1:60869-64987 GCF_010093535.1 Lindgomyces ingoldianus | reverse complement strand
ACCTATCCCTTAGGATAGCAGATTGATCCTTTGCATCGCACGGCAAGCTCTGCTACCGTACGAAGTAAAGAGGAGATAGTGCGAGGCGCACACCAAAGCCATCAAAGCTGCACGACCTAGCAGCTAGACAACAGCAGTACCCGCGCGATCCACTGGAAAAGCGATCGACTATACTATCACGATGGAATCCCATCAGCAACCGACAACTCCGCGCGATGACAGGAAGAACAAGGAACAATTCCTGTCGTACGAACAACTTGCGAAGGACACAGGGATATCAGAGGCAACACTACGGAACGAGACCAGCCTAGAGTACTGGAATGACAAGATCAACATGTCAGAGGCTCCAACAAGCCTGCAGACTCAATCGTACGCAGGTTGCGCAATTGCTGATCTACGCACAACAACTTAGAAGGGCGCTACCCTTTTAAGTGCGTACATGGAGGATTTTGAAGGATGGACACCACAAGACTTCTTAGCACTCGGCCGCGCGTTCAAAAGGGAGCTTATACAAGTGCTAGAGGACAAGGGAATCACACCACAGCCAGGCACTAAAGGTACCCAAGCCCAGAAGCTGTACGATATGGCACAAGGGAAGGCGATTGCACCAGAAAGGCTTTGTACGCAACCTCCATCGCTGTATGAGGCTCCGCACGGAAGCAGACCAAACACAATGCTGCCATCAACACCAAACGTACCAGCATCACCTGCTCCTACACCTCAGCCAGCACTACACCGATCACCGTACGAACAATACATGCCACCCTACCCAACGCCTGCTCCACACCCTCAATCGTACACACCACCGCCTGCAGTAGTGTATGCACCACCGATACCACCTGCACAATCCATACCACATCACAGCCCGTACGAACTTCCACCCCAGAGGGAAACCGCCAAAGAAAAACTCCTAGCAGACAAGATTGTATAATTCTAAAAGGCATAGAAGAAGGACAACAACTACACAGGTTGACTGTACAACATTCTTGCAGACAAAACAAGGATCTTTATTGATCTATGTTAACGGCTAGATATCTAGGAAACTTAGTACGCAGACATCTTTCCAGATATCCTAGAAGGTCGGGCGAATATGTACTATATGCACAACATAGGCCCTGGACATGACTGGAAGCATTTGTACAACACCTTAAGCAGTCACTTTAACACTAATGTGAACTATAGCTAGTACTAGACAGACTGGACAACAATGACCTTTGCATGATGCTGACAAGAGAACTCTAACAAGAGTTTGCATAAAGTCCTTAAAACAATAATTAACAAGCTCACGCTTGCACAAAGGGCACTAGGAACAGAATTCTAAGGGGATGTTCCACTGCACACTGCCGTCGTACGAGCCTGTTGAGGACAACCGGAACTAGAACATGCCATGTTCACCATTAAGCCCTCGTGCGAAGCCTTATTTAGTGACCTACAGGCATCACTCTAAGTTACTATAGATCGAAGGGCAAACTAATACCTCCAGGAACCGCCTGATGCATACTACACGGACTGCTGATACAACTCCGCACGACAAGAGTCTGCACGACAAGAAGGAAGCTTCCCTCTGCGCAGAAGAGGACAACGTGGAAGATCTCTATCTAGGTTTAGGCCACAATCTAGAGACAACCGCACGCGGACAAAGAAGTGCTTTGTCTGCCACAAGGAAGGATGTTGGTCATTAAACCACCCTCGCAATGACTGTACGCGAGCGAAGAACCAGTACGTCGCCTTGTACAAAGATTTCCATGATAAGACCCTATCGCGCGAAGCTATCACCTTGTACATCTAAGACTTTAAAGGTTACCCTAAGGAAGAGGATAATTCGCACAATGCAGAGGAAATAGAATAGGAGGGTAAGGATGCTGAGGAAGCTGTTAACTACCTCACCTCCGCTGCCTATCTACACCGTGCAACGGGAGAGGACATCTACAGCATTGAACCTAAGGAATATGCTGAGCAGTTTATCCTTAATGACTGATACTGTACAGTATACTAAGGCGAACTATGGGACACAGGCGCAGCAAAGATCTCTACTGTTGGCAAGTCCCAACTTAAGGCGTACGTACAAGAGAACCCACGTACAGAAATTGATTGGACACCCAGCCAAACAGATATTAGTTTTGGAGGCCAGACACTGAAGGGATTAATTGGTACTGTACAAATCTAGAACCCAATTGGTCTAGTCACATACCACATCCTGGAGACTCCGACACCATTCCTGCTATTGCTGGCAGATGCTGACTGACTTAGGGCATACTTTAACAACGTTCTAAATGTTATTGTACGCAAAGACAAAACTACTGTCCCTGTTGTATAAAAATAGGGACACCCTTTCTTTAATGTTAGTAAGGAAGAATCTATGTCTTTCTTCACTAAATCAGAACTCCGCCGCCTCCACCGCTGATTTGGACACCCCCGCACAGAGAGACTCCAGAAGATGCTAACCAGCGCCGGCCACGACGTTGATGCCGCAGTGCTGGAAGAGATTAAGAAGTTCTGCCACCTCTGCTAATTGTACGACTAGGCCCCGCGAAGATTTAAGTTTACAATTAAGGATAACACCCACTTTAACTATGAGGTTGTTATTAACGTTGTACAAATTAATAATAGGGATGTCCTACATGTTATTGATGTAGATACATTATTTTAGGCTGCCACATTCCTAAAATCCATGTCCGCACGAGATACCTGGGATGCACTGTGCAAATGCTGGATCAACACCTATTAAGGACCCCCAGACTACATCGTGCATGACCCTGGTACAAACTTTGCTTCAGAGGATTTTTGAGCTCGTGCAAAGATTGTGGGAGCTACATGCAGGCAGATGCCTGTGGAAGCACATTGGGCAGTTGGAAAGGTCAAGCGCGCGCACGCACCTCTCCAACAAGCGTTCAACATCCTAAAGACCGAGCTAGGTGACCGTACAGATAATGAGGCCATCTTGCAGATGGCAGTCAAGGCTCTAAACGACACAGCTGGCCCACACGGTCTAGTACCCACGCTGCTGGTCTTTGGGGCATACCCAAGAATCAACCTAGACTCTCCGCCATCGCTGGACATTATCGCACAAGCAAGCGCTGTACAAAAGGCAATAAAGATACTTTAAAAGGACTGTGCAAGAGTGAACATCAATTGTGCGATTAACACCTGCAATGGCCCTACAACGCACGAAGTTCTCAACCTCCCCCTTAGCTCAGAGATCATGGCATGGAGGGAGAAGGAAGGCTGGACTGGCCTGTACGAGATTAAGAGCATTGAAGGGAGAGACGTCATTATTAAGAGGGAGAATGGCCCACTAAAGCTCCGATGTACGCAGGTTAAACCGTACTATAGAGAAAAGGAGGAAGACAACCTACCTGCGACAGATGACCCAGATGAACCAATCCCCGTACGAAGGGATCCCCCGAAGAAGAGGAAGAGAGGACGGCCCCGCAAGAATGTCGCAGAGGCAGAACCAGAGCCCACCACAGACCAAGCCCCTCAGGATAGCGATGCCGCACCAGTGCAAAAGGAAGATATGGATACCAGGAGAAGTGGAAGGCAAAGGAAACCTGCACGAAGTCCAGACCAGGTATTCCTGACCCAGAAGGAGAAGGATGATTAGGCCTTGTCCATCAAGCTCCGTACAGACAGTGTGATCACTACACCTGGAGAACCATTTGAGGAATCAGACCGCACAGAGATGGACACCCTAATCGCCAACAGCACTTTCAAGGTTATGGCGTACAACCTAACAAGGCACAAAGGTCAGATTTTCAACCTCCGCCTTGTACAAGAAGTAAAAGGCAAAACAACCTAACCATACAAGAAATCCCGCCTAGTGTTTGCTGGCCACTCAGACAAAGAGAAGGGAGAAATCCTCACCCAGTCACCAACCATCCAGAGGATGAGCCAGAGACTACTCCTAGCCATAGGAGCAAGCCTGAGAGCTACGTACAGAATGCATTTTAAACTGCGCGATATCACACAAGCATACATCCAATCAACAGATAAGCTCATGCGCACGCTGTACGCAAAGCCACCGAAGGAGATGCGCCAGAGCTTTCCACCAAATACGATACTCTAGGTCGTACGACCCTTGTATGGAGCTGCCGAATCAGGACTGTATTGGTTTAAGA
>NW_022985250.1:56780-59424 GCF_010093535.1 Lindgomyces ingoldianus | reverse complement strand
GAGGAAAGACAAGAGCAATAGAACCAGAAACATGTTGCCCTCACCTTACCTACCTCGTACGCTGTGCACACCGTACACCACTCTTACTCTTGCTACTTAAGTGCTCATACCATAAGCAGCTAGCTGTCGGAGCCCATTCAACAAGCGCCCTTTTAAGTTATTATACATAAATTAGTAATTATATAACTTATATATAATTAAGTTTATAGGCTTATTAAAGCTTCTAATATGTTAATCTTATTATTCTAGTACTCTAGGCTAGTCTTATTTTATAGTGTTGCCTTTAATATCTTTATGTTTTTTATAAGTTATTTATAAAATACTACAACAGTTCATAAATGATCTGTAAAAGCAAAGCTTGCTGAGAGTAATACTTAGTACATTAAGGTAGGTTATTTAGGTTAAAGAATAGTCGTAGCATAATGCTTAGCAAATTAGTATTAGACAGGTAATAGACATATAATAACAATATTTAACTATAGTATGTAACTAATTGCAGCCTGTAACTAAGCGTAGCTAATACTAATCTCTAACACACTAATATAGCTAATGCTAATCTCTAACACACTAATATAGCTAATGCTAATCCTTAACACACTAATATAGCTTAAAAAGTAGAATAAACATAACGAACTATAATTTAAATATGTTTTATATAACATATACTAGAGTAAACTACATGTAAATTAATATAAAAATGTATGTATATTAAGTATAAATAATTTCAAAAAAGAATATAAGAAATATATAAAGTAATAAAAAATAGTGTTACTAAAGTTTATTTAAAAAGATTATAACTAACTAGTATGTTTTAAAAAAATGATTTTACTTAACTTTATATTTTATAAACTTAAATATATTATGTCTAGTAAGTGTTACTAATAACTTACTTTATTTTTAGTAATACTATAAAGATAGTAAAATTATTACTTTTTATATACTTTTTTACTTATTACACATTTTATAGCTATATAATATAGATTATTTTGCATTTTTAAAAAAGTATATAGACGCTAAGCTAAAAACTTTATACATTACTAAATTACTTATTATAATAGCTTGCTAATTTTTAGCTTTAATTAAGTTAGTAAAATTTATTGTTTAAAAACTAAAAGTTTATATAAATTTAAGATTAGTTATCTAGAAATTAGTTAATTATCAGCTATAATTAAAAGAATATGTTCTAGCTCTAGCTTTTAACGCGTTTCTGCTCTTACAATTGTAATAAGGTTAGCATAGTTAACTACATAGCCTTCTCTCGCTTATAGAGGTTTAGGCTAGGCTAGAGACAACTGCTAGTGCTTGTGCTTACCCTAGCATTACCTATATATATATTATACTATGTAAGAATACTTAGCTTAAGTATTCTTGTGCGTACCTTTTAGTACAGTAGGGAAAGTTGTATAGTATTAGCTTAGCAGGCGGGGCGCCTATCTTATTATAACAATAGTCTTTCTCTTCTTTACACCTTGCGTTTTCTAGCGTTGCACCTGTTCCTTTCACTGCCTAATACTGCCACGCTACGCCTAATACTGCTACCTAATATCTTTAATTTAATTGTTTTAGCATTAAAGCCCTAGTTGTAGAGCTGCAGCTTGTATAGTTTATTGCCTCTGCAGGAATTTCTTAGAGTGCTGTAACGATTCTCATGAATCGTTCCATCTCGGGTCGTTCGGAACCTATCCGATAGGTCCCCGTATCGGCCCCGACCATGACTTGACCCTGTCCCCTGCAGTTACCCCTATTCCCTTATGTATTTAGTCGCACCTTGCCCCTGTAACTAGCTTAGTAGTTTTCTAATATCCTTTTGTACAAGGCCTATAGGTGTTAATAGCATTCCTAGGTTCTAAGTCCCCACGCACTCCTATATGCTTCTAAGTGGATTCCTACTGCATTTAGACCTATCGTCTTGCCTGCGCTATTACATTATATTAGAAAACTTGCCTTTGCTAGTAATAGCCTTATTAAAAATATTATATTAATTATTTATTTAACTATATCTAACTCTAAGAAGTGTCTAATTTAGTTTAAGTTGTAATTTCTTACACACTATTACATTAACTTATTTAGTTAGTATAGATAAGATCTTAGAGACCTTTTATTAACTAAAGCCTTTAAGTTTAAAACTTCTTATCCTCTATAATTAAAATTGCCTTTAAAAAAGTTGTAAAAAGTGCGCTAAAGTAAAAACTTAAAGACTACTAATAACTTATTAAGATTAGAGACAACTACTAATGCTTAACCTCTAACTACTATTAGATCTTATTGCAAAGACTGCAACCTATTCTAGCTGCAGCTAAGGTGTCAGATATGCGCACCTACTGTCAAGACAGGAGGAATGCTTGACGAAAGCTGCCACATAGTACGAGCAATAAGCTCGAACAGTATGTTGCTGCAAATTGCAGCATTTTGCAATATGTTGCAGCAAATTGCAGCATTTTGCAGCAAATTGCAGCATCTTGCAGCAAATTGCAGCATTTTGCAGCATGTTGCAGCAAATTACAGCATTTTGCAGCAAATTACAGCATTTTGCAGCAAATTACAGCATTTTGCAGCAAATTACAGCATTTTGCAGCAAATTGCAGCATTTTGCAGCATGTTGCAGCAGTTTGCAGCAAATTGCAGCAAATTGCAGCATTTTGCA
>NW_022985250.1:21153-55659 GCF_010093535.1 Lindgomyces ingoldianus | reverse complement strand
ATCCTTTGCATCGCACAGCAAGCTCTGCTACCGTACAAAGTAAAGAGGAGATAGTGCGAGGCGCACCCCAAAGCCATCAAAGCTGCACGACCTAGCAGCTAGACAACAGCAGTACCCGCGCGATCCACTGGAAAAGCGATCAACTATACTATCACGATGGAATCCCATCAGCAACCGACAACTCCGCGTGATAACAGGAAGAACAAGGAACAATTCCTATTGTACAAACAACTTGCAAAGGACACAGGGATATTAGAGGCAACACTACAGAACAAGACCAGCCTAGAGTACTGGAATGACAAGATCAACATGTCAGAGGCTCCAACAAGCCTGCAGACTTAATTGTACGCAGGTTGCGCAATTGCTAATCTACGCACAACAACTCAGAAGGGCGCTACCCTTCTAAGTGCGTACATAGAGGATTTTGAAGGATGGACACCATAAGACTTCTCAGCACTTGGCCGCGCGTTCAAAAGGGAGCTTATACAAGTGCTAGAGGACAAGGGAATCACACCACAGCCAGGCACTAAAGGTACCCAAGCCCAGAAGCTGTACAATATGGCACAAGGGAAGGCGATTGCACTAGAAAGGCTTCGTACGCAACCTCCATCGCTGTATGAGGCTCCGCACGGAAGCAGACCAAACACAATGCTGCCATCAACACCAAACGTACCAGCATCACCTGCTCCTACACCTCAGCCAGCACTACACCGATCACCGTACGAACAATACATGCCACCCTACCCAACGCCTGCTCCACACCCTCAATCGTACACACCACCGCCTGCAGTAGTGTATGCACCACCGATACCACCTGCACAATCCATACCACATCACAACCCGTACAAACTTCCACCCCAGAGGGAAACCGCCAAAGAAAAACTCCTAGCAGACAAGATCGTACAATTCCAAAAGGCATAGAAGAAGGACAACAACTACACAGGTTAACTGTACAACATTCTTGCAGACAAAACAAGGATCTTTATTAATCTATGTTAACAGCTAGATATCTAGGAAACTTAGTACGCAGACATCTTTCCAGACATCCTAGAAGGTCGGGCGAATATGTACTATATGCACAACATAGGCCCTAGACATGACTAGAAGCATTTGTACAACACCTTAAGCAGTCACTTTAACACCAATGTAAACCATAGCTAGTACTAGACAGACTAGACAACAATGACCTTCGCATAATGCTAACAAGAGAACCCTAACAAGAGTTTGCATAAAGTCCTTAAAACAATAATTAACAAGCTCACGCTTGCACAAAGGGCACTAGGAACAGAATTCTAAGGGGATGTTCCACTGCACACTGCCGTCGTACGAGCCTGTTGAGGACAACCGGAACTAGAACATGCCATGTTCACCATTAAGCCCTCGTGCGAAGCCTTATTTAGCGACCTACAGGCATCACTCTAAGTTACTATAGATCAAAGGGCAAACTAATACCTCCAGGAACCGCCTAATGCATACTACACAGACTGCTGATACAACTCCGCACAACAAGAGTCTGCACAACAAGAAGGAAGCTTCCCTCTGCGCAGAAGAGGACAACAGGGAAGATCTCTATCTAGGTTTAGGCCACAATCTAGAGACAACCGCACGCAGACAAAGAAGTGCTTTGTCTGCCACAAGGAAGGATGTTAGTCATTAAACCACCCTCGCAATGACTGTACGCGAGCGAAGAACCAGTACGTCGCCTTGTACAAAGATTTCCATGATAAGACCCTATTGCACGAAGCCATCACCTTGTACATCTAAGACTTTAAAGGTTACCCTAAGGAAGAGGATAATTCGCACAATGCAGAGAAAATAGAATAGGAGGGTAAGGATGCTAAGGAAGCCGTCAACTACCTCACCTCCGCTGCCTATCTACACCGTGCAACAGGAGAGGACATCTACAGCATTAAACCTAAGAAATATGCTGAGCAGTTTATCCTTAACAACTAATACTGTACAGTATACTAAGGCAAACTATAGGACACAGGCGCAGCAAAGATCTCTACTGTTAGCAAGTCCTAACTTAAGGCGTACGTACAAGAGAACCCACGTACAGAAATTAATTAGACACCCAGCCAAACAGATATTAGTTTTAGAGGCCAGACACTAAAGGGATCAATTAGTACTGTACAAATCCAGAACCCAATTGGTCTAGTCACATACCACATCCTGGAGACTCCGACACCATTCCTGCTATTGCTGGCAGATGCTGACTAACTTAGGGCATACTTTAACAACGTTCTAAATGTTATCATACGCAAAGACAAAACTACTGTCCCTGTTATATAAAAATAGGGACACCCTTTCTTTAATGTTAGTAAGGAAGAATCTATGTCTTTCTTCACTAAATCAGAACTCCGCCGCCTCCACCGCCAATTTGGACACCCCCGCACAGAGAGACTCCAGAAGATGCTAACCAGCGCCGGCCACGACGTTGATGCCGCAGTGCTGGAAGAGATCAAGAAGTTCTGCCACCTCTGCTAATTGTACAACCAGGCCCCGCGAAGATTTAAGTTCACAATTAAGGATAACACCCACTTTAACTATAAGGTTGTTATTAACGTTGTACAAATTAACAATAGGGATGTCCTACATGTTATTAATGTAGATACATTATTTTAGGCTGCCACATTCCTAAAATCCATGTCCGCACGAGATACCTGGGATGCACTGTGCAAATGCTGGATCAACACCTATTAAGGACCCCCGGACTACATCGTGCATGACCCTAGTACGAACTTTGCTTCAGAGGATTTTCGAGCTCGTGCAAAGATTGTGGGAGCTACATGCAGGCAGATGCCTGTGGAAGCACATTGGGCAGTTGGAAAGGTCAAGCGCGCGCACGCACCTCTCCAACAAGCGTTCAACATCCTAAAGACCGAGCTAGGTGACCGTACAGATAATGAGGCCATCTTGCAGATGGCAGTCAAGGCTCTAAACGACACAGCTGGCCCACACGGTCTAGTACCCACGCTGCTGGTCTTTGGGGCATACCCAAGAATCAACCTAGACTCTCCGCCATCGCTGGACATTATCGCACAAGCAAGCGCTGTACAAAAGGCAATAAAGATACTTTAAAAGGACTGTGCAAGAGTGAACATCAATTGTGCGATTAACACCTGCAATGGCCCTACAACGCACGAAGTTCTCAACCTCCCCCTTAGCTCAGAGATCATGGCATGGAGGGAGAAGGAAGGCTGGACTGGCCTGTACGAGATTAAGAGCATTGAAGGGAGAGACGTCATTATTAAGAGGGAGAATGGCCCACTAAAGCTCCGATGTACGCAGGTTAAACCGTACTATAGAGAAAAGGAGGAAGACAACCTACCTGCGACAGATGACCCAGATGAACCAATCCCCGTACGAAGGGATCCCCCGAAGAAGAGGAAGAGAGGACGGCCCCGCAAGAATGTCGCAGAGGCAGAACCAGAGCCCACCACAGACCAAGCCCCTCAGGATAGCGATGCCGCACCAGTGCAAAGGGAAGATATGGATACCAGGAGAAGTGAAAGGCAAAGGAAACCTGCACGAAGTCCAGACCAGGTATTCCTGACCCAGAAGGAGAAGGATGATTGGGCCTTGTCCATCAAGCTCCGTACAGACAGTGTGATCACTACACCTAGAGAACCATTTAAGGAATTAGACCGCACGGAGATAGACACCCTAATCGCCAACAGCACTTTTAAGGTTATAGCGTACAACCTAACAAGGCACAAAGGTCAGATTTTCAACCTCCGCCTTGTACAAGAAGTAAAAGGCAAAACAACCTAACTGTACAAGAAATCCCGCCTAGTGTTTGCTGGCCACTTGGACAAAGAGAAGGGAGAAATCCTCACCCAGTCACCAACCATCCAGAGGATGAGCCAGAGACTACTCCTAGCCATAGGAGCAAGCCTGAGAGCTACGTACAGAATGCATTTTAAACTGCGCGATATCACACAAGCATACATCCAATCAACAGATAAGCTCATGCGCACGCTGTACGCAAAGCCACCAAAGGAGATGCGCCAGAGCTTTCCACCAAATACGATACTCCAGGTCGTACGACCCTTGTATAGAGCTGCCAAATCAGGACTGTATTAGTTCAAGACATACCATAACCACCACAAAGAAAAGCTGCGCATGCACATCTCTTTGTACAACCCCTGCCTCTTAATTACTGATAAAGGAGAGCACACCTTTAGTATTACTAGCCTGCAGACAGACAACACCTTAAGCATTGTGACAAAGGATTTTGCGCAAAGAAAAGAGGAGGAACTGCAGAAGGCAAAGTTCCGCGCGAAGGGCAAGACTATCCTAGCAGAGAAGCAGCCTATTAAGTTCAACAGCGGAAGGATTAAACTCACGCACAACACAGTAGTCCTTACTTAGAAGGGACAAGCAAGCCACCTTTATACAATTAACCCAGAGGACAAGGATGCCGCACAACAATATGTCAAGCAACGTGCGAGAGGGGCATACATCGCATCTGTGTGTCAACCAGAGGCAGCATTTGACCTGTCTATTGCTGCACAAACCACAGACCTTTCGCACAACAACATCAACGCACTTAACGCACAAATCTAATAGCAGATAGACAACAGTGAGCGCGGTCTTACCTTCCTACTATTGCAGCTTAATTGTGCGAAGCTGTTTATCTTCACAGATAGATCATTTGCTAACAACAGGGACCTTAGCTCACAGCTAGGATTCTTAATTGTATTAGGCAATAAGGACTGTACAGAGCAAAGCAACCGCTTTAAAATACTAGGCAACATTGTACACTAGAATTCCACTAAGTGTAAAAGAGTAACTAGGAGTGTCCTTGCCAGCGAACTGTACAGAATAGTTAGAGGGTTTAACAATGCAATTGCCCTTAGTACAACTCTACAGCAAATTGTACAAACGCTCAAACTGCCACTAATCCTAGTAGTGATCTGCACAGATTCAAGGTCTCTGTACAATTGCCTTGTTAAGCTAGGCACTACCAGCGAAAAGCAACTCATGATTGACATCATGTCACTCCGCGAATTATACAAGAAGAGGGAAATCGCTGAGATAAGGTGGATTAATGGTAAAGACAACCTAGCGGATGCATGTACAAAGAAAACACTAAACCAGGCTCTTTAATCATTAGTCCTAACCAACCGCCTCTCTGTCCAGATAGAAGCATCTGTGGACTGGCTAGATCCTGTGCGCAAAGATGCCTCAGACTAACTAGACTAACAACGCCTTTGTACAAGGCCTATCTCTTTTGTTTTTTTTATTGTACGCACTCATTTTTTTTCTTATTACAAGATTAGAAGAGAAGGATATGTGAGGAAGACAGTCTATTTGTCTAGTATACAGGAGAAGAAAAAGCCACCACCCCTCACGTATGGTGGTCACAATGCAGACCACGGCTCTGCCATACGCACGAGGCGCAGGCATTGGCCTGGAAGTTAGCCAACACACGACACTCAACAAAAGGAGAGGCACCAGTGGTGCCGCCGCAACAACGAGCACACGGAGTCGCTGGGACCTGACCGCGACTCTGGACCAGGACCGCACGGAAGTACCCCTCACGACGCACAACCTTCGCCGCCCACAGCTGCAGATTGGTGCCAGCAGGCAAGACAACGTCAATATCGTGGGACAGCAAAGCCGCCACATGCCGCTCCTTAGCCTGTCCACAATTAGCATTTCGTACAAGGAGGAAGCAGAAGAGCTAAAGGATCTGTATGTTTATGCTGAGACGCTGAATAAACTGCTAATTAGCAGCAGAACCAGTCAGGAGGGTGACGCGGATGCGCCCCGGGCCGCCAGACTGCACAAGGACGTCGAAGACGCCCGCACTAACGGCGCTGGAGGTAGAGGAGGAAGGCTGGAGAGACATCTCTCTCTCTCTCTCTCTCTCTCTCTGTGTGTGTGTGTGTGTGTGTGTGTGTGTGTGCAGGCGGGAGTATCTGTCACTGTCAGCACCGTACAAAAAGAGAAAAGAGCCAGGGAATGGTACAGTAGGGCTTAGAGAGTGAAGGATAAAGAAGAGAAGGTAAAGGAGGAGGGGAGACCTTATTATATACACCTCCCTACGCACCTGCCTACGCAAAGATCCCACACCATTCTGGCACAAAACCCCGCACGAAACAGTTTGTACACCGCTAAATCACTCACAAGGCAAGCGCACAAAGGCTAGACAACAATAGCCCAAAACGCTCTACACCATTCATAGAGCTATCCACATGGCGCAACTAGCCTATCTTAACGTACGGCATCACTGAGGCAAGTCCTAACAAATGGGGTGGAGTAAAGGCAGAATGTAATTAGATAGACCTACACAGACAGAAGGGAGGTAACGCGTACGGAAGGCAACTCTTTGGACAAAAAGAAAAGTTGCCAGTGTCCGTACGCAGCAGCAGCGTCGCGGCCTGGATACGAACGATCGCGCACGAGCAGGATCACGTATCTATGTCACATGATGCTCGTGCGCGAACCTCCGTGCGCGAACATCTAGATATCCCCCTTTTCCTCTGTACGGAGGAAAGACAAGAGCAATAGAACTAGAAACATGTTGCCCTCACCTTACCTACCTCGTACGCTGTGCACACCGTACACCACTCTTACTCTTGCTACTTAAGTGCTCATACTATAAGCAGCTAGCTGTCAGAGCCCATTCAACAAAAACTAATTATTACGCTTTAAAGTTTTACTACCCCTTTTATATAAACTTTAGAGTGTAATATAGCTTTTAAAAAGCTAAAGTTTAAGCTACTAAAAATACCTACCTTTTACTATTTTAACTTTATGTTATAAACTAAAATTAAAACTAACACTTTTAATAAAGTAGTAGTAGGAGTCTTATCTTAGAAACATGCTAATAGAAATTAGTGCCCTGTTTTATTCTATAGCAAGGTCCTATCTAGTTTAGAGCTAAACTAGGAGATATATAATAAGAAGCTATTTATAATTATTACTATGTTTAAATAATAAAGGGCCAAGCTTATATTTATAGCAACAAGCACTTTAGTATATACTAAATATTATTTACTAAAGTACTTTATAATAATAAAGGTACTTAATGCTTACTAGGTCTGTTAAGCTAAAAAGTTAGCTTAGTATTACTTCTAAATTAAGTACACCCCTAGTAAAAATAACACTAGGGTAGATATTCTTAGCTATTGCAAATAAGATATAGAAAATCTAAAAGCAGCTTAAACTAATAATAGGTTAAAGGTTTTACTAAGGCTGTACTAACTTTACCTTTAAATTAACTCTAAACTAGCTTAGTACTACATTACTTAAACAACAACTAAAGTAACTTTACTAAATGTTATAAAAGAACTAAACTAGGTTATGTCTTTAAAGTTTTTAAAATTAATTAATATATTACTTTAAAAGAATAAAGCTTTTTTTATATAAAAGTAAAAATTTTTACTTTACTATTATTAGATTAGAAACAGACTACTTCTTTATGCTAACTGCTTATGTATGCTAGCAGACTTGTTGCTATGTACTTAACTTATCTAAAAAGTCTATAACTAAGTATCCTTAGCACACCTAAGTGCTACTAAGACTTATTAGTTACTAGCCTAAAAGTACTACTAAAAAGGTATAGAGGCTACTTATAAATAGTATGTATAGAATTACATGCTTTATTATAAGGCTTATTTAAAATAGACCTAAACTCTAGGCTTTATCTACCCCCTACTAATTCCTACTTGACTAATGCAGCACCTGTGCATTAACTTTAAGGAGTTTTTTAAAAACAAGTCTAGATATAATTAGATTATAGTTATAATTAATTACTTATTAAAATAAGCTATTTTTATCCCCTACTATAAAATAATTAACACTTAAGGAATAGCTACCTTATTTATTTAATAGGTGTACTATTTTAGCTACACATCTAAAATTATTATATTTAATTAAGAACTTTAGTTTGTATCTAGTTTTTAGTCTAAATTTTGTTAAATTCTAGGCGTAAAAGTTAAGCTTTTTACTACTTACTATAAAGAAACAGATAGCTAAACTAAGATTATATATAAGTACATTAATGAAAAACTAAAGCCTTTTATATTTTTTTATAAAGATAATAAGAGTTTTTTACTACTCTTAATTAATTAGGCTTAAATAACTCTACTTTATGTAATAATTAAAATGTTTTTATATTAAGTCTTATATAGCTCTAAACTATGTTAAAGCTGGGACTAGAAACACTCTATAGAACCTATTACAGCTATAAACAAGTTAAATTATAAGAATGCTCTAGTATTAGCAACCTGCATGCACGCAGCCTAGAAGTTAGCAAAGACCTATATAGAAAAGGCCTAGGATTAGATGTAAACTGTAGTTAACTACTACTACTAGCTAGTTAACTAGGAGGTTAGCAACATAGTCTACCTAGACACTAAAAACCTAGCTGCTTAAAGACCTAGCTAAAAACTATCTAAATAATAAAAAAGTTCTTTTAAGGTACTTAAATAAGTTAAAAACTTATACTGCTTAAAGCTACTTTTAAAGTTAAAGATATATAACATCTTTATACTAAACATACTTTATAAAGACCTCTAAAATCTACTTCTAAAACAAGAACCTTTAAAACCCCCTAAAATTACTATTAATAAAGTAGAGAAGTAGAAAGTAGAGAAAATACTTACTAGCAAGCTCTACTAGAAAATGCTTAATGTAACGATTCTACGAATCGTTCCATCTCGGGTCGCTCGGATCCTATCCGAAGGGTCCCCGTATCGGCCCCGACCATGACTCGACCCAGTCCCCCGCAGTTACCCCTATTCCCTCATGTATTTAGTCGCACCTCGCCCCCGTAGCTAGCTCGGTAGTTTTCTGATATCCTACGTACAAGGCCTATAGGTGTCATTGGTATTCCCAGGTCTCTGAGTCCCCACGCACTCCCATATGCCTCTGAGTGGATTCATACCGCATTCGGACCCATTGTCTTGCCTGCGCCGTTACACTTAAGTACTAAGTAAAGTAGGTAGAACACAACCCTAATTTAGTCTAGTATAAAGCTTTAAATTTTATAAGTTTTTCTTATAAAGTAAAAGCTTTTTATAATAAGCATCTAAATTAGCTAACGTACCTAACAGGTTCGCTAGCTACACAAGTTGGCTAGCTACTTTTGCTAAGCCCCCACCACACTCTACCTATCTACATAATGCCTTAACAACAACACTAGATTAAATCTTCTAAAGAACATTAGATATAGCTTACTTTTTAAGCTTTTAAATAAGACTTAAAACTCTTTTTATAACACACTATAGCTATTTATAATGTCTTTTACATAACACTAAGTAATTAACGCGTAAAACAGCCTTGAGATGTAGAACACTAGCTTAAATTAAGAAATCTAACTAAGCTTAAAAAAAAAGTAGTTATTAAGTATATACTTAAGCTTATTACACATAAATTTTTTTCTAAGCTTATAGCTGTAGCTAATATAGCTAATTCCTTGCGCGCAGAGTGTAATCTAGGCTAGGTTAGCTTAAACTAGCCTAGTATGTAGGTTAAGCACTGCCCTAAGTTTATAATAAAGTTTAATTATAAGTATAATTATAAAAAAGCGCTTTATAAAAAGCTAGAGGTTATTTAGGGCTAGTTTTACTTAGTAGCTAACATAAAAGCTAAGTACAGTATTTAAGATAAAGACATGTATAACTTTAATAAGTTAGGCTTTATAATAGGCTAGATATTACCTAAAGCAGTTATTATAGCTTTAGAAAGATAAAAATAGCTAAAAATAATATAGTAAAGTAATAAAAAGTAGATAATAGTTATCTAAAGCATTAACATAATAAAGTAGGTTATTTTACTTTTTATTATCTTTAAAAGCTGCTATTACCTTTTTGCCTAGTATAAAAAAAATCTGCTTTAAAACTAGGTTATTACAGTCTCTAAAAACAGCTAGATAATAAATAAGCTTAGGCTATAGTAGTTAAAACACTTTAATAAATATATAAAAAAAAAGTTATAAGCGCTTATTAGCTTCTTATTATTAATAGCTATAAAAGCTATAACTTGCTTAATTTCTAGTAGTACTATAAACAAAATAAAATTATTACTATTTATATACTTTTACACTTATTATACTTTTTATAGCCTCTTAATGTAGGTTGTTTTACCCCTTTAAAGAAAGTGTATAGGCGCTAAGCTAAAGATTATATGTGTAACTAAATTACTTATATTATAAAACTTAAGTTTCTACTATGCTTTATAAGCACTTATAATGCAGTAATTACTTTTAGTAATATCTAAGAAGGGTTTTAAAGCGCTAGTTTAGTTCTATTTAACCTAGAATAGGTTAAAATAGCCTTTAACATCTAGTTATATACTTTATTACTACTACTACTTATTAATAATAAGCTCTAGTAGTTGTAAACTCTAAGTAATACTTTTAAATTTAGGTTATAATTAATACTTATAAAAGTAAGAATTTAAAGGTATATAAATTGTTTACTAATGTTTATAGTAAAAGCCTTTAAAAAGGTTTTAAAGGGGGTAGTAATTATTACACATAAGCTAGTGTTAGTGTAAAAAAAGATTATAAAGCTTTAAGCAGTAAATAAGGCTGCTACGCAATATAGATTACATAAAAAAAGTAGATTTAAGTAAAAAAGACTTTAATAGTTATAAATAAAGCTTATCTAACTACTCTAAAGGAGGTTAAAGCGCGTAGTAATAGAAAGAAGCTAAAAACACAGGTGCGCGCTAAAGAAGATAAGCTAAGTTAAAGGTAATACAGGTAGTGTAATCAGACTAGGCATAACTTGCGTATATATAAAAAAGTAGTAGAAGTAGACTTTAAATATTATCTTATGTTATATTGCTTTATACAGGGCTAAAGTAGGCTGTTTTACGCTAGAATAGGGTAGTTTTAGTAGGGGCTTAGCAAAAGTAGCCAGCCAACCTGTGTAGCTAGCCAACCTGTTAGGTACGTTAGAACTTTTAAAGGCTTTATAAAAGTAGATTAAGGCTTTTAAAGCTAGTATAAAATGTATAGATTACTTAGTAAATAATAAAGTATAAAAGTAAGAAGTTAGATTATATTTTTACAGAATATTATTATAACTTTATAGACATGTTGCTTAGAAGGTCTAACAGCAAGCTGTTAAACACCTCTAGACTCTTCTTTTTCTCCTCCTTTACTCTTCTTTCTTTTCTTCCTTCTCTCCTCTCTTTTCTCTAGACTTCTCTTAAACCCCCTCTACTTTATCCTTAGCTGCCTAAGAGCGCTGTAATGTCTGCCTAAAAGTTAGATACTAGAGCTTTTAGAGCTAAAACTTAACAAAGCAGCTTAGTGTTTTAGTAGAATAAAGCTACCTAAACACTAGCTATAAAAAGCCTAGCCTTCTAGCTCTTTATAACCTACACTACCTATACTAGGTTCTAAGCAAACTTTAAAATAGCTTTAAAAGCTTTTTTTTTATTTTTTTTTACTTTCTATGTTTTAGTCTGCTACTTATAGCTTAAGATAGCTCTAAAAAACTAGAAATTTCTTCTTATAATAAAAAGAGACCTACACGCGTGTTAGTAAACTATACTTTAGTAGTATTAAACTATATTTATATAAAGTTGCATTTTTTATTATGTAAAGTGTAATATTTATATTTTTTTAATCTAAAGGACTAATAAGAAAACTTAACTTAAAAGCTATAAGTAAAAGCGTAAGCAGCTTAAAAGTAGATAACTTAGAAGGCCTTTAAAGAGGCTCTAGAAGAGGGGCAGAGCAGTATAGTAATTTTCTTTAACACTATATTAGTTAACAGACTAAGCTATAGAATGTTAAGTGCACAATAATACCTACATAGTAAAAAATTTAATAATAGCTAAAAAAATTAATAACACTAACTAAACTATATAGGAAAAGTAAGTAAACACTTATTGCTATAAATAATAAATTTACTATATTAATAACAACTACATTACTAGTTACTACTAAACAAAAACATTATAATAAAGGTATTATATTAGTATTAGGTTTTTAGTCTATTTTTTAGTAACAGAGATTTTAGTTAAGATAGTTGTACTTATTACATTCTATTTAAATTAGTTTTAAAGTAGTTCTAAATACTTTTTAAACACTATAGATAAGGACTATTAGCTTATAAAGGGGGGGGTAGTGTAACAACTCTTACAAATTGTTCTATCTTAGGTTGTTTAGAACCTATCTAAAGGGTCCCTGTATTGGCCCTAACTATGACTTAATCCTGTCCCCTACAGTTACCCCTATTCCTGCATGTATTTAGTCGCACCTTGCCTCTGTAGCTAGCTTAGTAGTTTTCTAATATCCTTTTGCACAAGGCCTATAGGTGTTAATAGTATTCCCAGGTTCTAAGTCCCCACGCACTCCTATATGCCTCTAAGTGGATTCCCACCGCATTTAGACCCATTGTCTTGCCTGTGCTGTTACACTTAACACCCTCCCAGCCCGAGCAGAAGAACTTAGAGACAGATCCACTAAGGTAGCCTCTGTAATAGACGCACTGCCTAAATGCTCTTTGCTAAGCGTAGGAATTAAACACACTGTGCTTAGGGATAATGCAATCCTATGTAGAGCAGGGATGCAAAAATTTTTGTGCGCTAACTATCTACACTACGCCGCAAACTAGGCTTATAACTGTTGCGTTTTGCTAAAAGGTTAACCTCTGGCTAGCACAGCAGAAGGATATATATAGACAGATAGCTGTACGCAACACACCCCCCAGCTTAAACTGTAGAACAAGAGAGGTGAAACATGTTAAAACAACTTTAACACCCTCCTAGCCTAAGCAGAAGAACTTAGAGACAGATCTAGTAAGGTAGCCTCTGTAATAAACACACTGCCTAAATTCTCTTTGCTAAGCGTGGGAATTAAACACACTGTGCTTAGGGATAATACAATCCTATGTAGAGCAGGGATGTAAAAATTTTTGTGCGCTAACTATCTACACTACGCTGCAAACTAGGCTTATAACTGTTGCGTTTTGCTAAAAGGTCAACCTCTAGCTAGCACAGCAGAAGGATATATATAGCTGTACGCAACAACTCTTTTATAGCAGCACTAATAAAGTAAGCTTTAAAGGCTAAAAAAGCCTTTTTTTTTACTTATTTTTAGTATTTAAAATACTTATTACACTTTTATTTCTTTATTACTAGTAATAAAGTATATTTATAAGCGCTTAATTATTTTTTTTATATTTTTAAACTAAAAGTTGTCTAATTTAGCTAGGTATCTAAGCTCTAAGTATTTCTTTATAATACTAGCAGTGTGTCTCTATACTAATGCTATATATGCCTGCTTACTCTAATAGTAATCTACATTAATGTTAAGTCTATCTATAATAAAGGCTTACTATTATTTAAACATAAGTTCTTTACTATTTATAAGGTTCTTAATTTTAGGTGTGTATTTAGTAAGGTAGCTTTAAAAAAGCTTATAAATGCTTAAAAAGTCTTTTACTATTAGTATAGTAAAAGTAATTTAAGGTAATATTAAAAGTAATCTAAGGTATTATTAAAAGTAATTTAAAGTATTATTAAAAGTAATTTAAGGTATTATTAAAAGTAATTTAGGAGTTAGTAGAAGTTAATTAAAACTAACTATTTTTAATCTAGTTAACTAATTAATTTATGCTTTTAATTAAGTAATCTAGTTTTTAAGAGCTATATTACTATAGTTTAACTCTAAATTTAGTAAGTTTTTAGCTTTAAGTTCTATAAAAAAAAGTTTAGCTATTAACGTAAGTAGTTATTTAGTTTTAAAAGTAGACATTTTACCTTATTTATAGCTAGAACATGTTACTGTGTTTATAATTAAATTTAATAGTAGTTAAAAGTTAGGCTGTTAGATATGCGCACCTACTGTTAAGACAGGAGGAACGCTTAACAAAAGCTGCTACATAGTACAAGCAATAAGCTTAAACAGCATGTTGCTGCAAATTACAGCATTTTGCAAGCTAGTTGTGCATAGAGCAAGTGCGCAAGGGACTTAGATTAGTAAAACAAAAAGCTAAGCATCACAAGTAGAGCAGAAAAAGAATTAATAAATTAATATAATTAATAATCATCCTATACATCATATCTAAACCCATTATTTATCTTAGGAAGCCTAGAAATAGTGCTTTAATCTAACATAGGCATTAGTAGTTATTTTTAATTTTAATAAGTTATTAGTAGTCTTTAGGTTTCTACTTTAGCAGACTTTTTATAACTTTTTAAAAGTAATTTTAATTATAAAGAATAAAAAGTTTTTAAAATTTTATTTATAATAACTAAATAATTTAATATAATAGTGTGTAAAAAGTTATAACTTAAACTAAATTAGACACTTCTTAGAGTTAAACATAGTTAAATAAATATTTAATATAATATTATAAGAAAGCTATTACTAGTAAAAGCAAGTTTTCTAATATAATGTAACAGCGCAGGCAAGATAATAGGTCTAAATGTAGTAGAAGTCTACTTAAAGGCATATAGAAGTGCGTGGGGACTTAAGAACCTAGAAATTCTAATTAACACCTATAGGCCTTGTACAGATGATATTAGAAAACTACTAAGCTAGCTACAAAGGCAAGGTGCAACTAAATACATAAGGGAATAGGGGTAACAGTAGGGGTTAGGGTTGAGTTAGGGTCAGGGTCGATACAGGGTTAATACAGATAGGCTCCGAGCGACCCAAGATAGAACAATTCATAAGAATTGTTACAGACTCCTAGAAACTTCTATAGACTCCTAGAAACTTCTATAGACTTCTAAAAACTTTTAATGTAATTATAAAAAGCTGTTAATTATTAGAACTTTTGTTAGCTTCTAACCTAATTAGTAGCACTACTAGTAATTACTAGGTCTATAATTACATTAAACTTATCTCTAACTGCGCGCGTGTACTTGGTAATATTAGCAAACTTAGAATTATCTGTAGTGTTAAGTTAGGTAGTTAGATATAGAAGGTCTATAGAGCCTTAAAGCTACACATCCGCGCAGTTAAATTTATTAACCTCTACCTTAAGCATATTTATCCTAGCAGTGTATATATTAAATAAGTTAAAGAACTTATAGCTTACTAAATTATTTAAGTTTTAAAGCGCTACTAATTTATTTATAATAAGTGTTTAAGCTAAAAGGAACATGTTTTAAATAGTGTCGCGTAAGAGAGCACATAGGCCTGGTGTCGCGCCTGTGTTTCAGGCGAGCAGCCTAAGACACTTGGCGCCTAAGCTCCTAGTACATAGGCAGGCTCTCTAGGAGCCTCGTATAGTTAATAGACTTGCTCCTCATTGCTCCCTAATTAGCAGTTGCGACAAATAGTAATAGTAAAAGTATAACTACTAGGCATATTCTTACTACAGACCCTCTTTAATGCTATCTGCACCTTCTTTACCTAGACATTACAGAGGCAAGTCTAGTTAAACACTTAATTAATATTATATATAAAGTTTTTATAGTTTTTTAAATTCATCTTACAGCTATAGTTAAAATGCTTTAGGCTTAGATTAATTAGCTTAAACATGTTTTCCTGTCTATACTAGTTTACAAGACTAGATGTAAGGATAGCATGCTATATGTGAAGCTATATAGAGCACCAAAGACATGAGGAACTGGATTCTATTGCTAAAGGAGGGCAACTACAGGTTTATATAGTACTAGATAAACCCATCATGTAACTTAAGGCCACCAATAGCTCTAGGCTGCAGCAGGTGGCATTGCTAGGCAGCAGTACGCCAAAGGAGTGTTAGTAGCTAGCGCATGGAGAGCTTCATAACTGCAAACACTATAACTCTGCAGTGTTAGCTAGTAAGAGAAGCTAGCAATACTAAAGCATCTTCTAGCTATAATTTGTCTGCCTAGCGCTAAAGAAAATAATAATAAGAGAATTTATAAAGTGTTATAACATGCTAATATTACTATACTTAATAGCATAGTATACTATAAGGAAGAGCTTAATCTCCTAGAGCATGCAACACATAGTACAGAACTTAACATTATCTACACTAGCGCTAGAACCCCACACCTAACGCCTAAAAGTAATAGTGCGTATATTTTTAACTAACTATAAGAAATTATTTACTAAAAAATCTTTAATAGCATTCTCTATATAACTAAGGCGCTTTAAGAAGAACTTGTTAGTTATGCGTTTTTTAAAAAAGTGTTAGTGTTGCATAGCAGCATAAAACAGTGCAGTAACATAAGACATAAACCCCTAAATAACTAACAGTTCTAGCAGATAGTATTTACTATTATCCTGCATAAGCTGTCTTTAACACTACATAACAACATCTAACTTAATAGTATAGTGTGTAACCTTGTCTGCTATAACTAGGCTTTAATGCGTTTAGCTAATAGTTAACAGAAGGTTTATCTGCACATAAAACTATGTAGGAACACTAAGCAACTACTACTTTTTATTATATAGTTAAGTTACTTAAACTTATTTACTTTATATTAAGTAAATATTACACACTATAAGCTAATTAATATAGCATAACTAAAAGTAATTATTAAAATTATTACTAAAAATATTAGTAAGGTTGTCTAGTATATTTAAACTTAATTAATTTAGCGAAATTGTATTATAGACTTTATAAGTCTTTCTAATAAACTTTTTTTTATTAAATATAGCACCTAACTAATAATACTCTGTCTAAACTAAGGGTAAGTAGTCTAAAATAAAGAATGCTAAGTATTTAAAAAATGCTTTACTACTAAAGACATGTAATACAGCTTCTAGGTAAAAACGCTTAATTAAATTAGTAATAAAACTCTAAGATATGTTATTATTAATACTATCTAGCCTATCTAATCTAGGGCTAAGTATAATGTCCTTAAAATCTAGGGGAACTGCTAGGTTATACAGAGACTAAGTAAGACTAGACCTAGGTAGCTTTGAAGCTATAATAGCTACAGCGTTTATTATGCTTTGTATAGTAGCTGTATGTTCTACCTTTTTATAGCGTGTGCAATCTATAAAGTTAATGTTATTATACATAAGTACTAGCTTTAAGTCCTTTATAAAAACGTATAATTTATTTTTTCTAGCACTATTAGTTCTTATTAGCCTAGAAGTTTATAAGTAGTTTTAGCAGTTTTAAAAGTTTTAAAAGTATTAAAAGTACTTAATAGCATATATACTTAAGCTTTTTTTTACAACTTTATTTATTAGCTTATTAGTGTAATAATATAAATAATATAACTTAAGTTTACTTAAGACCTTAATTACATAACACTTTATTTTAGACCTAATAAGATAGGCATCGAGCATAGATGCAAAAGTGTTTAATCTTTTCTTAGCCTAAAAGAAGTATATAATACTAGTAATAGTAAACACGCGCTTCTTAATTGCATTAGACTTATTAGCACTCTAGTATATTACATATCTCTAGCATAAATTATGTAATATGCTTATAATAAAGTTATACTAGGTTAGCGCTTAATTCTAGATAGCTTAAGTAGCATTAGTAAAGTTAAGCATTAACATATTTATATTAAAATTAAAATTTTTAAAGTATTTCTTTTACACTAGCTAATTTAGCCTTAAAGCGCAATAATTTATTACATTTTTTTATATAAAAGACTTCTATTTTAAAGAGTAAGTTTATTAAAGTTTTTAACACATACTGTCTATTATATGCGTTATAATACTAGTAATGTTTAAGAAGTGTATTATTCTTTTTATTATCTACTTATTTTAGCATAAAGTTTTAAAAGCTTTATTAGACAGTCTATAACGTGTCTACTATATACTGCAACTTCTTACGCCGCGACATAGAACTACAACGCTGCGTGGAGGCGCTAGAGATCCTGCCTGCCTAGGGAAGGTTGCTAGAGGCACCTATATTATTGTTATAGTTTATAAGTTAATCTAGCATAAATGTATTTTTATTTTGTTTAATTAAAGGGTCACTTGTTAGCTAAAAGAGCCTAAAAGGTAGGCTTAACAATAAAAAAGAGTTACTAAATAGAGCTATAGTTAGCGCGTCTGCTAGTGCGTCTGCTAGTGCGTCTGCTAGTGCGTCTGCTAGCGCGTTAGATAGAGTGCTAGCATTATCTATGTTTAATGTATATTATAGAGCAGAATAAGCGCTTTATAATAATAGCAATTTTAAGAATTTTAACGCAGTATTAGAGGATAAAGTACGCAGTTAAAGATAGCAACGCTAATAGCTAACAGATAAATTAAAATATACATAAATAACTACTATTTTCTCTTAGACCCTTAGAACAGAATTGCCTCTCTTCTATTTAGTGTGTTTTAATTAGTTTAGAAGTTTCTAGAAGTTCTTAGAAGTTTTAATTAGCTTAGAAGTTTTAGAAGTTCTGTCTATTCCTAAGTAAGTTAAGAGTGATTCTAGGTTAAGGGTCTAACTTGTGAGATAACTAGGACTGTAGAACTAGCAGGACATTATAGGACACGTGTAAGGATGGGATAGTAGATAGCACTAATAGCACTAAGAGTAAGGTTTTAGAGAAAGATAGGAGTGTATTATAAGAGAGACAAATTGCTGCTAAGCCTTACTTGTTAGGATTTATGCTTATATATAAAGCACAGGTCATATAACCTCTAAACAGGTTAGGTAAGGCTGTACTAGCCTGTTCTAGGACATCTAGCCTTACACTATCCCCTCTTATAGTAATCCTACAACTTAGAGGATAGAACAGATAATAATAAGCCTAAGTAGTATAATAAAGTGTTATATAATGCTTTAAAGGCTTGCAGCTGCTTATTTTAGTTAATTTTATATAAGTTTATTTAAAAATAACCTAGAGTTATTAGGTAAAAGTAAAGTAAAAGTATAAAGTAAAAGTAAAAGTAAAGTAAAAGTGTAAAGTAAAAATAAAGGTAAAATAGCAGTATTTTTTACACTAATAGAGTAGCAGTTAGGATAGTATATATAAGATCTAACTGTTGTAGAAGTCTATCTTCTTTACACCTCTGCCCTCTCTATAGGTTAGAATTTAGAAGATTCTAAACTTTTTAAGGTAAGTATATTCTAAGCTACTCTAGTGTAATCTAGCACAAAGGGATGCTAATAGGCTTTAATAGTTCTATCTTACCTTACTTACGCTTACTTGTTGTCTAATCTACTCTTAGCTTTTTCTTTTACACTTAACTTTACTTTATAACTTTAAAATAAACTTTTATAGCCTACTTTATTATAATCTAGCTAACGTACCTAACGGGTTGGCCGGCCACACGGGTTGGCCGGCCACTTTTGCTAAGCTCCTACTAAAACCACCCTATTCTCTCGCAAAACAGCCCACTTTAGCCCTGTATAAAGCAATACAACACAAGATATTATTTAGAGTCTACTTCTGCTACTTTTTTACACGTACGCAAGTTATGCCTAGTCTAATTGCACTGCCTGCATTGCCTTTAACTTAGCTTACCTCCTTTAGCGCGCACCTGCGTCTTTAGCTTCTTCTTATTACTACGCGCTCTAAACTCCTTTAGAGCAGTTAGACAAGCCCTATTCTTAACTATTAAGGTCTTTTTTGCCTAAATCTGCTTTTTTTTATGTAATCTATGTTACATAGCAGCCTTATTTGCTGCTTAAAGCTTTATAATCTCCTTTTACACTAACACTAGCTTGTGCGCAATAATTACTGCCCCCTTTAAAACTTTTTTAAAGGCCTCTACTATAGATGTTAGTAAGCTATTTACATGCCTCTAAATTTTTACCTTTATAAGCATTAATTACAACCTAAATTTAAAAGTATTGCTTAGGGTTTACAACTACTAGGGCTTATTATTAATAAGCAGTAGTAGTAATAGAGTACGCAACTAGACATTAAGGGCTATTTTAACCTATTCTAGGTTAAATAGGACTAAACTAGCGCCTTAAAACCCTTCTTAGATATTACTAGAAGTAATTACTGCATTATAAGTGCTTATAAAGCATAGTAGAAACTTAAGTTTTGTAATATAAGTAATTTAGTTATATATAAGATTTTTAGCTTAGCACTTATACACCTTCTTTAAAGGGGCAAAACAACCTACATTAAGAGGCTATAAAAGGTGTAATAAGTATAAAGGTATGTAGATAGTAATAATCTTATTCTTCTTATAGTACTGCTAGAAATTAAGCAAGTTATAGCTTTTATAGCTGTTAATAATAAAAAGCTAATAAGCGCCTATAACTCTTCTTTTTATATGCTTATTAAAGTGCTTTAACTACTGCAGCCTAAGCTTATTTGTTGTCTAGCAATTCTTAGAGACTATAATAACCTAGTTCTAAAGCAGATTCTTCTTCTTATACTAAGTAAAAAAGTAATAGCAGCCCTTAAAGATAATAAAGAGTAAAATAGCCTACTTTATTATATTAATACTTTAAATAACTGTTGTCTACTCTCTATTACCTTACTATATTGCCTTTAGCTGTTCTTATCTCTCTAAAGCTATAATAACTACTCTAGTTAATATCTAGCCTATTATAAAGCCTAACTTATTAAAGTTATATGTGTTTTTATTCTAGATACTATACTTAGCTTTTATGTTAGCTACTAGGCAAAACTAGCCCTAGATAACCTCTAGATCCTTATAAAGTGCTCTTTTATAATTATACTTATAATTAAACTTTATTATAAACTTAGGGCAGTGCTTAACCTACATACTAGGCTAGTTTAAGCTAACCTAGCCTAGATTACGCTTAGCGCGTAAGGAATTAGCTATATTAGCTTTAGCTATAAGCCTAAGAGGAAATCTGCGCGTAATAAGCTTAAGTATATACTTAACAACTACTTTCTTTTTAAGCTTAGTTAGATTTCTTAATTTAGGCTAGCATTCTGCTTCTAAAGGCTGTCTAGCGCGTTAATTACTTAGTGTTGTGTAAGAGATATTATAAATAGCTACAGTGTGTTATAAGGAGAGTTTTAAGTCTTATTTAAGAGCCTAAAAAGTAAGCTGTATCTAATGTTCTTTAGAAGATTTAATCTAGTGTTGTTGTTAAGGCATTATGTAGATAGGTAGAGTGTGGTGGGGGCTTAGCAAAAGTGGCCGGCCAACCCGTGTGGCCGGCCAACCTGTTAGGTACGTTATAGTTTTTTTTAAAAGAAATTAATTAGCTTTAGCTAATATAAACTTACACTTTAATAACTTTTATATCTAATATGTTAATAAAATATCCTGTAAGAGCATTATAGATAAGAGTAGTAGCTGTTACATGCTTACAGACAATAAGTTATATTATAGCATAAAAAAAATTAAGTACATAAAGTATACTTATTACCTTAAAATTAGTAAAAAGTGCTTTAAAGTGTGTATTCTAGCTTCTTCTAGCGTATTTACATATAGTTTATTTATGCTAACTTTAAATAGCTCTCTATCTTCTTTAAACCTAAACATTAGGCTTTTAAGAACACTATTTTTAATATTATATCTTTTATTACTCTACTTAATCTTAGTTAGTTAGCATAGGCTAACACAATAGTTATGTTATAAGTAAACACTATTATTTAATACTGTCGCGTACAGCTATCCGTCTACATATATCCTTCTGCTGTGCTAGCTGGGAGGTTGACCTTTTGGCAAACGCAACAGTTATGAGCCCAGTTCGCGGCGTAGTGTAGATGGTTAGCGCTTAAAAATTTGCGCACCCCTGCTCCACTAATAGGATCGCATTATCCTAGAGCACTGCGTGTTTAATTCCTACGCCTAGCAAAGAGCATTTAGGCAGTGCGCCTATTACAGAGGCTACCTTGTATTTAGATCCGTCTCTAAGTTCTGTTGCTTAGGCGAAAAAGGAAGGGTGTGTTAAGGTTGTTTTAACATGTTTCACCTCTCTTGTTCCACAGTTTAAGCTGGGGGGTGTGTCGCGTACAGCTATCCGTCTACATATATCCTTCTGCTGTGCTAGCTGGGAGGTTGACCTTTTGGCAAACGCAACAAATACTTTTAGGTGTAAATTTTTATGTTATAGTATTATTTAGCTTAATTAGCTCTATTCTAGCTCTTAATAGCTTATAGTAAAAATAAAATTCTGTATAATAACTATCTATACACGCATAGTAGTGTTATAGGTAAAATTACTAAGCCTAAAGTTATTTTTAAAAAGCGCGCCTACTCTAAAGCTGTTACAATCCTTGCTTCGGGAAGCACTCGGGTCAGGGTTATTCCTAGGGGAGGAGTAGGACAGGATGGAGGGGCCAATCCGGTAGGGTGTACAGTCCTACGTACAGGCTAATGGGCTGATGGAGGGAAAGGAGGGTGACTGGATTGTGGTTTACCCTATGTGCGGCGGTATAGAGGCCAGGTTAAACAGTCCTGTTAGACAGGATTAGAGGTATATATAGTGTAAGATATACAGATAGTATTGCAGCTCTTTAGAAAGCTAAATGCTACTTAGTTTATGTAAAAAATAAACTAAATATTAAACACACCTTCTAAAGGTTGTTTAACATAGGAACTATATACATGTGCTAGGGCGCTAAGGGGAGTTTAAGCAAGTTTAGATAAGTCCCTTAAGTTAGCCCTACTGCTAACTTGTCTAACTTGTCTAAGCTTGCTAGGCTCCCTTAGACCTTGCGTCCTACTTCCTATTAGACAACGCATTCTTCTATTACTGCAGGCAGCTATGCTGCCTCTGTGACCTCTAATTGGTCCATAAGCGAGTCCTGTCCTAACTCGGCTAGATTGTGGAGCACTGCTAGTGGAGTTACGTTGGTCCAACTGTAGACCGTAACACGCTGCCCTCCCTCCCTAGCGGCGTCCTTGCCGCTCTGCTCACACAACTGTGTTAGTAAGGGTTTGTTTATAAAGTAAGTGCTTACCTACTAAAAAGCATCCTTTATGTCTGTTTTTTTTATACTAAATAGCTTGTTAGTCTTGCTTATTTTATTGTCCCTATGTTACTCTTTGTTTTAATCTTCTTTACTAGACAAAGATAAGGCCCTGCAGCGCTTGCTAGTCCTTAGGGTTGTTGTGTGTGTTAACACTGTCCTTAGACAGGTGCGTTAAGTGTGTAAAGAAAAACAACAGGTGCAACGCTTTTATATCTAATGCTGTGTAGGAACGCTTAGAGAGAGAGTAAAAGAAACTCCTTTGTTCTGCTAAGGCTTCTTAGGCTAGAGATTAAGCGCTGCTAGATAAACAGTTAGTTTAAGATTACAAGCAGCTCTTTTTATAAAAAGAGATGTTACAACAAAGTTAAGAGACTTTAGAGGTAAAAAATAAAAAGCGTTCTAAACAGGATTATATCTAAAAATTATTAGATTTATTAGAGGCTTAGCGCATAAAGTACCTAGAGAGGGACTTCTTTTCCTTAGACAAGATAAAAGCTCTTAAGGCTAAAGCAGAGGGTTGCTTCCCCCTACAGCCCTTATTAGCTAAGACTTGTCTCTAAAGGCTGCTGCTATCTAGTAATAACATAGCTGTTCCTTTTAATATAGGTGCCTTATTGCCTAGCTAGTTTCTTTTAGACAAGCTTAAAGGTACTCTTGTACTAACTGCTGCGTGTTCTGCAAATTCTTAGCTAGTTTCTATGTGTTTTTGCTAGTAGGCTATCTTTTTTATTTTACTAAAAATTCCTTCTAGTTTCTTTAATTGCTAATAATATGTTTAACTTTGTACTTAGTTTCTTTGTCTTTTTATCCCTATGTAGATAGGGGAATCTCTTTAGGTGCTTTTTCTAGTCTAGAAATATAGAACTATAGGTGTATCTTTATGTGTAGGGGAAGCTTAAGCTTACAGTTGTCTTGTTAAGTTTAGAGAACTTTATATAGTTTTATCCTCTTTTCTGCTAGCTTTCTTAAAGGTTAAGGTATCTTAAAGTTCTTAGTATTAAGATATACATAGTCCCCTAGGTAAATTTCTAGTCTTAGTTGTTGTAATTTATTTGTATATTTTTCTATTATTTCTCTACTAAACTTAACTTTTATAGCTAACTTTTTATGTACTTAACATAAGTTTGTTAGTTAGTCTATTAATTTTTATAAGTCTATAGGTTAATTTCCTTATAGCGTAAAGTAAGGGTTGTACCTAAAATTAGCTTTATATAGTGTTTCTTTTATTATAGCTAATTCTACGCTGTTAATAGCTAATTATGCTATTAAAAGCTATTCTGCCTAATTGTGCTAGGTATAAGAGATATATTTTCTTAAATACTTCTCTACCTCTGCATTTACTCTTTTAGTCTAGCCATCTGTCTACAGGTAGTAGGCTGTTAATAGCTTGTGCACTACACTAAGATGTTGCATTGCTGCTTTCTAGAACCTGCTAGTAAATAGCTTATTTTAGTTAAAGATAATTATCTTAGGGCATTTATGCACTAATATTATATTTTATTTTAATTTATAGATAAATTTCTTAGCTGTTATTATTTTTTCTAAGGGCTAGGTGTATAGGTACTTTATAGTTTTATTAAAAGCTACTGTAATTATATTACACATTCTTTCTATTTCTAGTTCCTTAGATAAAGGTAACCTTGTAATAAAGTTTATTATAATTATTATTTATAGCAACTCTAGGGCTTTAATAGGTTGCAGGTGCCCATAGGGCCTATGCCTTTACAGGTTATTTCTGTTGCAGATATTACATTCCTTAAGCACCTCTGTGCACAATTACTTTATCTTTAGTATTTGTTAGAGAATAGCAGCCCTTAGCTTCTTCTAAAGGGTGCCTATTTCTAGGTGTCTAAACATTAGAAATTTGTAATATTCTTAGATTAAGTTCTTCTATCCTTGCTTAACAGCTATAAGCATGTAGAGTTCTTTTATAAGTTAAGGCCTATTATAGACTTATTCTTTATTAGTCTCTTTAAAAAGGGTAAACTTTTTAGTTCCTTCTTTTTCTTTATTAGAGTAGTCTAGCCTCTAGCTAAGGGCGTTAGCCTACTAGTTATGTATTCTAGGTATGTGTTTAATAACATAATTAAATTACAGAAGTTTTATTGCCTATCTTATATGCATTAGCAACAGTTTCTTTTTAGTTAAGAACATAACTAAGTTTGCATAGTGTCCGTACGCAGCAGCAGCGTCGCGTCCTGGATACGAACGATCGCGCACGAGCAGGATCACGTATCTATGTCACATGATGCTTGTGCGCGAACCTCTGTGCGCGAATATCTAGATATCCCCCTTTTCCTCTGTACAGAGGAAAGACAAGAGTAATAAAACTAGAAATATGTTGCCCTTACTTTACCTACCTTGTACACTGTGCACACTATACACTACTCTTACTTTTACTACTTAAGTGCTTATACTATAAGCAGCTAGCTATTAGAGCTTATTTAACACTAATTAGTAGTTAATTTAATTAACTATAAATTAGTAAAAGTAATAACAGAGTACTTACACCCTATAAGGTACTTTATTTTGTTACTTATCTTCTAAGAAAAGTAACAACAGAGCACCTACACTTTATAAAGTACTTTATTTAGTTACTTATCTCTTAAGATAGCAGATTAATTCTTTACATTATATAGCAAGCTCTGCTACTATATAAAGTAAAAAGGAGATAGTGTAAGACGCACACTAAAGCTACTAAAGCTGTACAACCTAGCAGCTAGACAATAGCACATTAATTCTTTGCATTATACAGCAAGCTCTGCTACTGTATAAAGTAAGAAGGAGATAGTGTAAGGCGCACACTAAAGCTATTAAAGCTGCACAACCTAGCAGCTAGATAACAGCAGTACCTGCGCAATTTACTAGAAAAGTAATTAACTATACTATTATAATAAAATCTTACTAGTAACTAATAACTTTACGTAATAATAAGAAAAATAAGGAATAATTTTTATTATATAAATAACTTATAAAGGACATAGGGATATTAGAGGCAACACTATAAAACAAGACTAGCCTAGAGTACTAGAATAATAAGATTAACATGTTAAAGGCTTTAATAAGCTTATAAACTTAATTATACATAAGTTATATAATTACTAATTTACATATAATAACTTAAAAAGGCGCTACCTTTCTAAGTGTATACATAAAAGATTTTAAAGAATAGACACTATAAAACTTTTTAGCACTTAGCTGTGTGTTTAAAAAAGAGCTTATATAAGTGCTAGAGGACAAGGAAATTACACTATAGCTAGGCACTAAAAGTACTTAAGCCTAGAAGCTATATAATATAGCATAAAAGAAAGTAATTATACTAAAAAGGCTTTATACACAACCTTTATTGCTGTATAAGGCTTTACATAGAAGTAGACTAAACATAATGCTGCTATTAATACTAAACATACTAGCATTACTTACTTCTACACCTTAGCTAGCACTACACTAATTACTATACAAACAATACATGCCACCCTACCTAACGCCTGCTCCACACCCTTAATTGTACACACCACCGCCTGCAGTAGTGTATGCACTACTAATACTACCTGCATAATCTATACTATATTACAACCTGTATAAACTTCCACCCTAGAGGGAAACTGCTAAAGAAAAACTCCTAGTAGACAAAATTATATAATTTTAAAAAGTATAAAAAAAAATAATAACTATATAAGTTAACTATATAATATCTTTATAAATAAAATAAAGATTTTTATTAATCTATATTAATAGCTAGATATCTAGAAAACTTAGTACACAGACATCTTTCTAGATATCTTAGAAAGTTAGGTAAATATGTACTATATGTATAACATAGGCCCTAGACATAACTAGAAGCATTTGTATAACACCTTAAGTAGTTACTTTAACACTAATGTAAACTATAGCTAGTACTAGACAGACTAGACAATAATAACTTTTACATAATACTAATAAAGGAACTCTAATAAAAGTTTATATAAAGTCTTTAAAATAATAATTAATAAGCTTACACTTATATAAAAGGCACTAGAAATAGAATTCTAAAAAGATGTTCTACTGCACACTGCTATTATATAAGCCTGTTAAGGATAACTAGAACTAGAACATGCTATATTTACTATTAAGCTCTTATGTAAAGCTTTATTTAGTAACTTATAGGCATTACTTTAAGTTACTATAAACTAAAAAGTAAACTAATACCTCTAGAAACTGCCTAATGCATACTACACAGACTGCTAATATAACTCTGCATAATAAGAGTTTACATAATAAGAAAAAAGCCTCCCTCTGCGCAGAAAAGGATAATGTAGAAAATCTTTATCTAGGTTAAGGCTATAATCTAGAGACAACTGCACGCAGATAAAGAAGTGCTTTATTTACTATAAGGAAAAATGTTAGTTATTAAACTACCTTTATAATAACTATACGTAAGCAAAGAACTAGTATATTACTTTATATAAAAATTTTTATAATAAGACCTTATTATGTAAAGCTATTACCTTATACATCTAAAACTTTAAAGGTTACTCTAAGAAAAAGAATAATTTGCATAATGTAAAAAAAATAAAATAAAAGAGTAAAAATACTAAAAAAGCTGTTAACTACTTTACCTCTGCTACTTATCTACACTATGTAATAAAAAAGGACATTTACAGCATTAAACCTAGAGAATATGCTAAGCAGTTTATTCTTAATAACTAATACTGTATAGTATACTAAGGTAAACTATAGGACATAGGCGCAGTAAAAATTTTTACTATTAGTAAGTTCTAACTTAAGGCGTACATATAAAAGAACTTATATATAGAAATTAATTAGACACTTAGCTAAATAGATATTAGCTTTAAAAGCTAGACACTAAAGAGATTAATTAGTACTATATAAATCTAGAACTTAATTAGTCTAGTTATATACTATATTCTAGAGACTCTAACACTATTCCTGCTATTACTAGCAGATGCTAACTAACTTAGAGCATACTTTAATAACATTTTAAATATTATTATATATAAAGACAAAACTACTGTCTTTATTATATAAAAATAAAGACACTTTTTTTTAATATTAGTAAAGAAAAATTTATGTCTTTCTTTACTAAATTAAAACTCTGCTGCCTTTACTGCTAATTTAGACACCCCTGCATAAAGAAACTCTAGAAGATGCTAACTAGCGCTAGCTACAACATTAATGCTGCAGTGCTAGAAGAGATTAAGAAGTTCTGCTACCTCTGCTAATTATATAACTAGGCCTTATAAAGATTTAAGTTTATAATTAAAAATAACACCTACTTTAACTATAAAATTATTATTAATGTTATATAAATTAATAATAAAGATGTCTTACATGTTATTAATGTAGACACATTATTTTAGGCTACTATATTTCTAAAATTTATGTCTGCATAAGATACTTAGGATGCACTATGCAAATGCTAGATTAACACTTATTAAAGACCTCTAGACTATATTATGCATAACTTTAGTATAAACTTTACTTTAAAGAATTTTTAAGCTTATGCAAAAATTATAAGAGCTACATATAAGTAGATGCCTGTAGAAGTATATTAGGCAGTTAAAAAAGTTAAGTGTGCGCACACACCTCTCTAATAAGTGTTTAATATTCTAAAGACTAAGCTAGGTAACTGTATAGATAATAAGGCTATCTTATAGATAGCAGTTAAGGCTCTAAACAACACAGCTAGCTTATATAGTCTAGTACCTACACTGCTAGTCTTTAGAGCATACCTAAAAATTAACCTAAACTTTCTACTATTACTAGACATTATTATATAAGTAAGCGCTATATAAAAAGTAATAAAGATACTTTAAAAGAACTATGTAAAAGTAAACATTAATTATATAATTAACACTTATAATAGCCCTATAACACATAAAGTTCTTAACTTTCCCCTTAGCTTAGAGATTATAGCATAAAGGGAGAAGAAAGGCTAGACTAGCCTATACAAAATTAAGAGCATTAAAAGAAAAAATGTTATTATTAAGAAAAAAAATAGCCTACTAAAGCTTTAATATACGCAGGTTAAACTGTACTATAAAAAAAAAAAGGAAGACAACTTACTTACAACAGATAACCTAGATAAACTAATCTCTATATAAAAAGATTTTTTAAAGAAAAGGAAAAAAAAATAGCTTTATAAAAATGTTATAAAGGTAGAACTAAAGCCTACTACAGACTAAGCCCTTTAGAATAGTAATGCTGCACTAGTGCAAAGAGAAGATATAAATACTAGGAAAAGTAAAAAGTAAAGAAAACCTGCATAAAGTCTAGACTAGGTATTTCTAACCTAGAAGAAAAAGGATAATTAGGCCTTATTTATTAAGCTCTATATAGACAGTGTAATTACTACACCTAAAAAACTATTTAAAAAATTAGACTATATAAAAATAAACACTTTAATTACTAATAGTACTTTTAAAGTTATAGTGTATAACTTAATAAAGTATAAAGGTTAGATTTTTAACCTTTGCTTTATATAAAAAGTAAAAAGCAAAACAACTTAACTATATAAAAAATTCTGCCTAGTGTTTACTAGCTACTTAGATAAAAAGAAAAAAGAAAATCTTACTTAGTTACTAACTATTTAGAGGATAAGCTAGAGACTACTTTTAGCTATAAAAGCAAGCCTAAAAGCTATATATAGAATGCATTTTAAACTATGTAATATTACATAAGCATATATCTAATTAATAGATAAGCTTATGCGCACGCTGTACATAAAGCTACTAAAGAAAATACGCTAGAGCTTTCTACTAAATATAATACTCTAGGTTGTACAACCCTTATATAAAGCTGCTAAATTAGGACTATATTAGTTTAAGACATACTATAACTACTATAAAGAAAAGCTATATATGCACATTTTTTTATATAACTCTTACTTTTTAATTACTAATAAAAAAGAGCATACTTTTAGTATTACTAGCTTATAAATAGATAACACTTTAAGCATTATAACAAAAAATTTTGTATAAAAAAAAAAAAAAACTATAAAAAGTAAAGTTTTACATAAAAAGTAAGACTATTCTAGTAGAAAAGTAACTTATTAAGTTTAATAGTAAAAGAATTAAACTTACACATAACATAGTAGTTTTTACTTAAAAGAGATAAGTAAGCTACCTTTATATAATTAACTTAGAGAATAAGGATGCTGCATAATAATATATTAAGTAATATATAAAAAAGGCATATATTACATCTATATGTTAACTAGAGGCAGCATTTAACCTCTTTATTACTACATAAACTATAGACTTTTTATATAATAACATTAACATACTTAACACATAAATTTAAAAGTAGATAGATAATAGTAAGTGTAGTCTTACTTTTCTACTATTATAGCTTAATTATGTAAAGCTGTTTATTTTTATAGATAAATTATTTACTAATAATAAAAACCTTAGCTTATAGCTAGGATTCTTAATTATATTAGGTAATAAGAACTATATAAAGTAAAGTAACTGCTTTAAAATACTAGGCAACATTATACACTAGAATTCTACTAAGTGTAAAAGAGTAACTAAGAGTGTTCTTACTAGTAAACTGTATAGAATAGTTAAAAAGTTTAATAATATAATTACCTTTAGTATAACTTTATAGTAAATTATATAAACACTTAAACTACTACTAATCTTAGTAGTAATCTACATAAATTTAAGGTCTTTATATAATTACTTTATTAAGCTAAGCACTACTAGTAAAAAGTAACTTATAATTAACATTATGTTACTCTGCAAATTATATAAGAAAAAAGAAATTACTAAAATAAGGTAGATTAATAGTAAAGATAACTTACTAAATGTATATATAAAGAAAACACTAAACTAGGCTCTTTAATTATTAGTCCTAACTAACTGCCTCTTTGTCTAGATAGAAGCATCTGTAGACTAGCTAGATCCTGTGCGCAAAGATGCCTTAGACTAACTAGACTAATAACGCCTTTATATAAAGCCTATTTCTTTTTATTTTATTTTTTTTATATTATACGCACTTATTTTTCTTATTATAAGAATCTGTTACTGCTAGCACTGTATAAAAAGAGAAAAGAGCTAGGGGATTATATAGCAGGGCTTAGAAAGCAAAGAATAAAGAAAAGAAGAGCTATTTACATAGCATAACTAGCCTATTCTAACACACAGCATTACTAAGGCAAGTCCTAATAAATAAGAGTAGAGTAAAGGTAGAACGTAATTAGATAGACCTACACAGACAGAAGGGAGGTAATGTGTACAGAAGGCAACTCTTTAGACAAAAAGAAAAGTTGCTAGTATCTGTACACAGCAGCAGCGTTGCGTCCTAGATATAAATAATTGCGCATAAGCAGAATTACATATTTATGTTACATAATGCTTATGCGTAAACCTTTATGCGTAAACATCTAGATATCCTCTTTTTTCTCTGTACAGAGGAAAGACAAGAGTAATAGAACTAGAAACATGTTGCCCTTACCTTACCTACCTTGTACGCTGTGCACACTGTACACCACTCTTACTCTTGCTACTTAAGTGCTTATACTATAAGCAGCTAGCTGTCAGAGCCCATTCAACACATAGTCTGTTATAATGTTAAAGGGTTTTGCTATTCTATGTAGCTCTGTAGCCTATACTTTTACTGCATTTAGTATTGCTTTTAGTTCTTTGTTAAGTATGCTGTAGCCTGCTTTAGATCCTAAGAACTTAGCAGAGTAGTACACTACTAGGTGCTATTTTCTGTCTTCCTGTTTCTAATAGAACGCAGCTCTGCTAGCTCCTAGGGATGCGTCTGTGTGGATTTTAGTATCTAACTATAGGTTATACATTCTTAGTACTAGCTTAGCTGTTATAGCTTGTTTTAGCGCTATAAATACTTTATTTATTTATAAGGTCTAGACAAATTTTGCTATTGCCTATTCCTTAGTTATAGTGTTTGTTAATAGTATAGTAATTTTTAAGTAACCTTTAATTATTTGTCTAATATAGCTTAATAGTTCTAGGAATTCTTTTACTTCTTTAACTATTATAAGTTCTAGCTACTTAAGTACCTTTTATATTTTAGCTAAGTTAATTTTTATTTCTTTACTGTTAATTATAAATCCTAAGTATTCTGTCTTAGTAATATAGAATTTGCACTTAGAGAGCTGCAGGTAGAGTCTGTATTTCCTAAGCTGTTCTAAGACTTTTTATACCTTCTGTACGTGGTCTTCTAGGGTATCTTTTAAATAGATGAGGACGTTATCTAGGTATACTAGGGTAAAGACATTAAGATATAGGTTAAGAGCTATATTAATAATTTATTAGAAGGTTGCTAAGGTGTTTGTTAGACTAAATAGCATTACTAGTAGTTTATAAAGTCCCTATAAAGTTTTAAATACTGTAAGCTACTTATCTTCTTCTCTTATCTTTATCTTGTTAAATCTGTCCTGTATGTTAAACTTTGTAAAGTACTAGGTTCCTTTTAATTAGTTTATAATGTCCTGTATAATTAGTAGGGGGAACTAGTCTTAGATTGTGTTGTTGTTTAAGGTTTTATAGTCCTAGCAGATGTAAATTTTTTCTCCTTTTTTTTTATAAAGACTACTGCAGAGGCTACTAGGCTGTAGCTTTCTTAGATGTGTCTTTATGCTAACATTTAGTTAACATATTCTTATAAGGCCTCCTTCTGTGCCCTAGTTAAGGGGCAGAGCCTATAGGTTTTTAGTTTGTGGTCCTTTACTAAGTTAATAGCATAATCCTAAGGTTAGTGTAGTAGGAGTTCTTCTAGGTCCTTAGGTGTTTTAAACATGTCCTTGTAATCTTTGTATTTAAAAGGAATACTGCTTTTATCCTAGATATAAAAGATTTTTACCTATTTTATGTCTTTGTTATTTTCTAATTTTTTATAAAGGACTTTTTTAAGCTTTTTCTTTATTATTCTTATAACTTATACCTTAGGTTCTTAATAAGGGAACCTTTAAGGCTTTCTCTTTTTAGGGTAGTAGCTGCTGCCCTGTTTTACTTGTTTATAGATTAGGCATTAGTTGTTATAGCATGCTAACTAGGTTATGCGTGCGTGGTTGTTAGGAGTTTCTATAGTTATAGTCCTCTAGTTAATTGCGGGGTTATGTGTTTTAAGCTAGTTATAGCCTAGGATTGTGTTGTATTTGCCTCCTAACAAAAGTATGTTTATAGACTTCTAGTCCCTAGTATTTAGGGTTTTAAGATCTGCTTTATACATTTCTAGGTTAATCTATCTTTTGCTGTATTCTATTAATAATGTGTTAGCTAAGGTTACCTTAAACAGGTCTTTTTTAATTTAGAAGAGGACGCTTTGTCTTTCTACCTAATCTTTATCTATTATAGTAAAAGTGCATCTACTGTTTACAAGTGCTAATCTAGGTTGTCCTTTGTATGTAAAGGTGGTAGTTAGGCTTTGTCCTAATCCTTGTCCTACAGCAACTAGGACTAATATATTATGCAGGACTTCTTTGTTTAGAAGGGGGTAGGGATTAATGTCCTAAAGGTTGTTTTTAAACTTATTTTTTCCCTCTTTATAAATCTAGTGTTCCCTATTATAGCAGTTAGCCGCCTTGCATTTATAGTCTTTAATTAGGTAGTGTAAAGTTAAATAGTTCTTTTTTTATGCTACCTTTTACTAAAAATAGTAGAACTTATAATTATCCTATTTATTGCATTTTGTCTACTCTTCTTATTTGTAAGGGGGTGCTGTCTAACAAGTGTAATAATTCATAGTTTCGCAGGCAGAGGCTGTCCCTTGCTATAGGCAACTGTTATGGTTCCTTTTCTATGTGGGCTACTAGCCTAATTAGTGTTTACTGTCCTAGTGTCTAATGCAGTATTATTACGTACACTAGTACTAAGGGTATAGACAATTATCTAGTCTATACAGGGTATTAATAAGGTGCTTCTAGGTCTATTAAGGGTATTCTTGTGTTTATACTATCTGTACAGGGTGTTTTCTCCATCAGCAGTTATTAGTGCTATAGGTGCTATTTCTGCAGAGCGCGCACTAACTGTGGCTCTATTGCATTACTAACGCCTTCCTGCTAATTGCTAGGCTTAGGAGAGGCGTCTTAGGTTTGTTAGGTGCTAGCTTTAGGACTTTAAACCTAGCAGGTCTGCCTAGTCCTTCTAGCTTCTAGTCTTAGATCTTAATAAAGAACTGCTACTATTCCTTTTTATTTATAATATTGTATTATACTTTTACTATTTGTTGTATAATATTAAACATAAGATAGTTATTGCTAATGTTTATTTAATAAAGCATAATAATGCAATAGCTTAAGTAGTTATGTTGTAGACTACACTTCTAGCACTTGCATTTCTAGAACTGTCTAGAGAGTTCTCTTACTAAAGTGCCTAGGGTCTAGTCTTAGAGGGGGAACTATTTCTTTTTTTTCTAAACATTTATAATGTATTCTTAGATCTAAGTCTCTTCTCTGCATTCTTTAAGGATTATAAGGTCCTGTAACACTATGTTTAGTCTACTAAAGTCTTAAATTACTACCTTCTAATATGCCTTAGGGCAGTTGTTTAAAGAATAGTTGCCTCTGCATTGCTAGCAGAGTCTATTATCTAGTCTTCTTAATATTTCCTTGTCTGTAAGGCTGTATTTAGCAGTAATAGCTTTTATTATTACAGTAGTATTGTTAGATTTGCGCACCTACTGTCAAGACAGGAGGAACGCTTGACGAAAGCTGCTACATAGTACGAGCAATAAGCTCGAACAGTATGTTACTGCAAATTGCAGCATTTTGCAGCATGTTGCAGCAAATTGCAGCATTTTGCAGCA
>NW_022985250.1:7287-21103 GCF_010093535.1 Lindgomyces ingoldianus | reverse complement strand
GCAAAACAAAAAGCCGAGCAACACGAGTAGAGCAGAAAAAGGATCGATAAATCAAGACGATCAATACAATCAATCAATCATCCCATACATCATATCTAAACCCATCATTCATCTCAGGAAGCCTAGAAACAGTGCTTCAATCTCACAAGTATTTTTATTCTCCCCCTTCTAGAAGTCTAGGCAATTTTAGTAGAAATGTTCTACTTTTTTATAGTTTAGGTAGGCCTTATCTTTTAGCTACTTTTTTTATTCTTTTGTTAGAGGCGGCCTATTGTGTCCTAGAACTTAGCTTTTTTTTAAGAGGGGGCTCTGTGTATGCTTTATATAACTAAGGTCTATTAGTTCTTTATTATATTATAGAAGCTTTTTTCTTTTTAGAACAAACTCTAGTTTCTATAAAGTTCTTTTCTACTTTTTTTCTTTTTTACACTCCCTATAATAATTGTTATAAGTTGTTGCCTTTGTAATAAAGTCTTTAAAGGTAGTGTGAGAGCACTGTGAAGCAGGAAGCGTGAAGCGCAGAAGGGGGTACAGGATAGTATTGATAGACGAATCCTTGAGGAGACTCAGGGGTTTGTAAGAGGATATATATATATGTGCTGGGGCACGTGACGGGACGTCATGTGCCCAAGGCTGGGCCGAGGGCTCTCCGGGGAGAGTCCGAGGCATGTCCAAGTTGACCGTGACATGGCCCCCCTCCTTCTGCAGGTCGTCCTCGATCCTGCGATTGGATAGGTAGGATATCATGGTAACTTGGACTAGCCCCAGGCGGACCTGCGGTGGGGACTGTACAGGTTACGCCTGGGTAGTACTTATTACTAGTGACTAAACTCTAGAAAACCTTAGTAAGGGAAAACTATGTCTAGAGAAGTATAACTAAAAGAGTTAAAACATTATTACTAGCGCTGTAGCTGCTAATGTAAGGCGTTCTTGTCTTATTAGGTTAAGCCTAATAGGCCTGTAGAGGCTAAGTAAAGCAGATAGTTTATAATTAAAAAGCCTACTTTTATAAAAGTAACTTAAAATTACAACTTTTTTTTCTTACTATCTAGTTAAGGTCTGCTTTTAAAGGTTCTAAGGTTTTAGTTTTAGTACTTATAAGTACTACAGGGCATCTATAGATGCACTGCTCCCGCGCAGGTAGTTCCTTTAAATGTAGTAGTTAATTACTAGGTCTTTCTTATTAAAAAAATAGTTATTAGTAAGCTTATAATATTATAATTTTATTTAAAATAGCTTAGAGTTTTAATGTATTACTAGAACAGTTCTAAAGTTAGTGCTATAAAGCTTTTAAGACTAAATCTATAGCTGCTCTAGTCTAGAGTTGCAAGTGCTAAATAAAGAGGTATAGTGCTATATAAGTAAGTTGTTCTGCTAGTTCTTTTAAGTACTAATAAATTAGTGCTTTAGGGATATCTCTATGCGCAAAATGCTTAAAGATAATGCTTTTAATATGTTGCTATTTACTAAAAGTAGTTGCTCTTTTAGTTAGTTAAGTGTAAGCATAAGTAATAGTTTTTTTAAGCTGTTTACATATTTCCTTATCTCTCTAACATTCTATACTAAGCAGGTTATAGGCAGTAAGGCTTTAAGGCAACTCTTAACCTTATATAAAGTAAAGAAAGTAAGTGTAAGTTTAAGTATAAAACACTATTTTTACTACTTTTAAACTTTTTTTTTTTTACTTTTACTTTAGCTTCTTTTTAACTAGTTCTTTTAGCTATAACTTTCTCTTCTCTTACTATGCCTATTACATCTCTTGCCTAGTGCTCTAAAGAGGAGATTCCTACGCATGTCTATAAGCTCCTGCCTTACTTAGAGCCTTAGCCACTACTTATCTAGAAATAGTGCTGTAGCTGTGTTGCTACACTATTGTTTAAAAAAGGCAGTAAAAAGCTTTTAGCTTTTAATCTTTACATAGCTATAAACACTAGCGTGTGCATAAAAAGCACACTATTTAGTGTTTATAAAGGCTGTGTTAATAGGAAGGCAGGTAGCTGTGTAAAAGTAAGTCTTTTAGAGCTCTTTAAGTTTATGCTAACTATGTACAGCTTAATCCTTACTTCTACTGCACTAAAAATATTCTCTAGTACTATATTAACTAAGCTCTTAACTATAATAGACGCGCTATTAAGACTATAGGTAACTTAAGTTAAAAACCTAAGCTAAACACTAAGGCTTAGCTTTGCTATTAAAAGGATGTTCTTCTATACGCCCTAGCCCTTAGGGAGCATATTAATGCATACTCCTAGTAGCTAAAGCGTAAGACTAAAGGCTTTACGCTAGTAAAGTATGCCTAGCAGCGTTAGGTTTCCTAAGAACATAACTATAAGCAGCATAAAGTATGTCTTAGTATTATAGGTTATTTAGATTATAGCTAACTTTACTTTAAAGTAGTCTTAGTAGTGTTAGTAAGAACTATCTAAATAATACTATTATCTAGTCTAAGTCTAAGGTAATTTTTCTTAAAAACAGCTGCGCAACTAACTAGGAGAAACAGTAGTACTACTACAGGCTAAATATACCTGCTGCTAAAGAGGTAAGCTTACTAGTTATAAATTAGCAGTCTAGTATAGCATAGATAGATTAGAAGCGCGCAGAACCTTTATTTTACTAAGAGAGTAGCTAGTAATGTTTTTAGAAATCTTTAAGATATTCCTGTTATATATGTAAATAATACCTAGTCTAGACTTCACCTAGGACCTCTCTAGGTCTAGTAGGGCCCTAGACAGTACCTTTAATACAGACATTTACACCCTGCTCTAGGTTATAACCTTATAAGCTGCATAAAGTTAAAATTTTATAGTAAAAAGTATAAGTTATTACTTTATTTTTTCTTTATTTATATACTAACTTTCTTTAGTAATTCCTGCGTTGCAGAGTTTAGATTGCATTAGGTTTTACTATAAGTGCTAAAGTTAGTGCAGTTGTCCTTTAGGGGGTACCTATAAGTGTAGTGTTTAGCTGTTACTTCTGTTATAATGTATTACACAAAGTAAGCTAATAATTTTAAAAAACTTTTTTATAGTTATTAAAGTGTTCTTTAAGTTTTTAAGTAGAGTTCTTAAGAAGCTACTTAAGCTACTTTATAAAAAACTATTGTTCTACCTTTAGATCTTTATATTTAAGAATTTCTTTAACCTTATAGCAGTCTCTGCTATCTGTCTCTAGGACGTGTACAGGCCTAGGCTAGAAAGGCTTTTTTTAAAGAGGCTTATTTTATTACTCTAGTAGTAAAACATAGAAGACAGGATAGATCCTTTACATTAATTATAGTAAGTTTAGCTAGTATGCTAGCTTCTTAATTTTCTTAAGTACCTTAAAAAGTTCTAAGTATATTACATTAAGCTTTTTTAATAGACGCTATATTTTAATATGCTTTAACCTTAAGATAACTTTATCTCCTACACTAAAGTGCTTTTCTAAATGCTTAGTGTTATACTATTTAACCTAGTGCTGCTGCGCCTACTTAAGGCATAAGTGCGCAGCTTCTTATTACTTATTCTATCTTAAGAGATAAGCAACTACTTAGTCCTATAAGGCTAGTGCTTTTCTAGACTTATTCTATACCTAGGGCAGGCGCCTAAGCTAATAATTATCCTTAACCCTATTAAAGCCCTTTAGGGTGACCCTGTACGCTACGCGTATTAGGCATTTACTATAGAAGAAGTGTTTCTTAGAGTTGTAAGCATACTCTATATATAGTAGCAGCTTACACTAATTATTTTGCTAGTAGTTTAAGTATAACTATAAAAATAACTCTAATTTTTAATTTTAACACTTAGTTTATTTATTAGTCTAAGAATAAAAAGCTATACTAAGCTAGTAGTTAATCTTTAAGTAAAAGTAAATATCTAACTAAAACTAACTAGTAAAGATTAAACTATAATTAAAAATAAAAGTATTTAGTAGTTCTATTTTTATAAAGAATTACTTTTTTAAAAGAGTAGCTAGTTTTCTTACTATAATAGTCTTAGTAACAGAAAGGTACTAAATGTACTTTAAAAAGCAGTTAATAAGTACTAAAATTAAGTTATAAGTACTACCTATAAAGTCTTTTAACTCTAGCAAGTTAGTAATAAAGTCTAGTAAGTAGTGCCTTTATAAAAAAGTAAGTAGAAGTAAAGATTCTAGCAACTTTTAAAGCTTATACTACTAAATCTTATTTAGCTAGCATAGTGCGCACCTTATAATGTACTTATAAACATTATAGTAAAAGTATAGCTAGTAGTATTTTCTTTTAAAAAGGTCTATAGTCTTTTTAACACTGTAATGCCCTCTTATAGAGTTGTTATAGTTCTTTGTTAAAATATTTTAAGGTAAAGTTTTATTATCTAGGATCTACACTTTCCTATTCCTGCGCAGGACACCTATAGAGTTATGCTTCTAAAATAGGGTGCTCTTTTTTACCTTACCTACTTTCTTTTCTATTAAGAGCGCATTTAACTAATAAGCTTTATTAGTTTCCTACACTTACTTAACATACTTAAAAAAATGTTTTAAGACTTTTAAAGTATAAGTGTTTTTATTTTATATAGCTATAATAGTAAAATAGTTTAGCAATAACATTCTATAAATGTAAGGGTAATAAAGGAACTCTTTTATAACATCCTAGGTCTGTTGTTGCATTATAGGTTTTCTGTAGAGGACCTGCAGCGCTTTAGGATTAACCGCCCTGTGACTGCTATAGTCTGTGGGAACAATAGGTTAGGTTAATAGAGGCGTACCTTTAATAATTAATGTTATGTTAGGTAGATTTAGGGATTTCCTAGGTATAGTACAGCACCTTGCTAGGTTACTATTAGAAGAAGTTATACTACACGCTGCCTAACTAGCGCAACAAGCTATAAATGTTTAAATTATTTACACCTAAAGCTTCTACTATAAAGTTAAGAGTATTGTGTCTTACAGTAATTTTACTTCTTCTAAAAAGACCCTTTTTACATAATTAAGTCTTCTAGATAGTCTATTAGCTAGGTTTTCTAGACCTAGCTTATATTTAATTTTAAAATTAAACTACGCTAGCTCTTTTACTTAGTAGGCTTACTTAGGGGAGAGCTCTTTTATTATTATAAAATAGTGTAGATTGTTATAATTAGAGAGTACTTAAATTATGCTTAAAGTGTACTCTAAGTAGTGCCTTTAATATTTAAAGCTCTCTATAATTGCGCACAACTCCTTGTTGTGCGTATGCTAACAGAGTTATAAGCTGCTTAACTTGCAGCTCTAGAAGGCTATAGGCCTCTAGTAGCAATTTACTGCTAGCTTAGAAAACTAAGGCTAAAGCAGTATTACTACTATAGTAAACTTAGAAGTGTCTGTAATAATTATAACTAGCTTTAATAAATTAAAGTGCTAAAAAACTAAAGCATTTATAAATTTTAACTTAAAAGTTAAAAAAGTGTTATAGGCCTTTTTAGGCTAGAACTATTTCTAGTACTACTTTATAAGACCCTTATAATTTTGCTTTACTTCCTTCTTCTTTTTTAAGTTAGGGCCCCTACAGGGCGGACTAAGGGCTTAAGTAGCTGTTATATAGTTAACTAGTAAGCATGCAATCTCTAAGTAATTATAAACAAATTTTTAATAAAAGTTTATAAAGCCTAGAAATACCTAGATGTTCTTAAAGCTCTTTAGCTTAGGCTATTCTTTAATTATCTAAACGCGCAATAAGTCTATTACTACACCTTCTAGCGTAACTATAAAGCCTAGAAACTTAACAGCCTTTATTTTAAAGGAACATTTAAATGTCTTATAGTATAGTCCTTATTCTACTAGTTAATTAAGAACTTTAAAGATATATTACTTATAGTCCTTTTTATCTTTAAAGTAAATAAGGATGTTGTCTAAATAGATAATACATGTCCTATCTAACAAGCCTTCTAAAGCCCTATAGATATAAGACTAAAAGGTAGCTAAAGCATTAGCTAGGCTAAAGGGCATAATAAGGTACTTAAAATACCTGTACTATGTCTTAAAGGTAGTCTTCTACTTATCCCCTTCCTTAATATAAAGCTTATAGTAGGTGTTATAAAGGTTAAGCTTTATAAAGACTTTAGCCTTTAATAAGTAATTTAACATCTTACTTATAAGTAAGATAAGATATTAGTTTTTAATTATAATTTTATTAAGACTTTAATAGTTAACATAAAGTTGCAGTGTCTTATCTAGTTTTAGGACAAAGAGGATAGGAGCACCTGCTGGCAACCTGCTTAGGCGTATCTAACCCTTCTCCTAGGCTGCATTAAGGTATTCCTGCAGGATATCTAGTTTATAGCAGAAGAGGTTATAAATTAGAAAGTTTAGAATCTTCTTTCTCTTTTTAATCTTTATAGCATAATTATGCTTACTGTTTAGCCTAAGGATATTTATATAATGTTTGCTAAAAGTGTACTACTAAAAGTAGAACTTAAGAGGGACATATGTAAGTTCCTTAGGGTCTAGAGCATTGTTAGCATTATTAGTGCCTAGATTAACATTGCTATTGTTAAAAAGTACTTAGGCAACGCCTGCAAGCAGTGTGGCCTAGCAGTGGCCTTTATTATAGATACTAGCTACTACATAATAGGCTATAGCTTTAAGAAGCTATAAGAGCTTTAAGAACATCTTAACATACTTTTAAAAATACTTTTAAATCTTAAGCATGTACTTCTTTAACTAGAGCAGCCCTTAATAATAAAAGTACTCTACATCCTGCACTATGTCGCCACTAGGCCTAGGGGCTTGCAGAGCAGGTTTAGGGTGTCCCTAAAGCAGTTCCTCTAAGAGGGCTTCCTTTCTAACATTATTACTTATTAGTTAAATAGTATAAGAGGTAGAGTGTAGCACGTATGCAGTCTTTTTAAGACTAAAGTCCTTTAGAAGCTTCTTAGTAAATACTAACTAGATTCTACTATTATTATTTTTCTACTACTTAAATATACTATTTTTAAAATAGATTTTAAGGTTAGCTTTTTATAGCTAAAGATAACCTAAAATTAGGTTATAACTTAAGAAATTAGCTAACTAAAATCTTTAAAGGCTAACTTCTTTATTAGTACCCCTGTTGTCTATGCAGACAAGAGAAAGATTATATAGCAATCCTAACTATAATTAGTAATTATTAATAAAGCTTACATTAGGCTTCTTATAGTAGTGCTTACATAAAAGGCTATATTCTTAAATAACACTAGTGTTTATTAGGTTTAATTTAGCACCTATGTTATAAAGGCTATAGAGGATAGTTATTCTGCTGTTAGGGAGTTTAAGCTGCACCTAAACTGTAATATAAAGCTGCTTACTATTTAATTTAGGCCCTAGTTATAAGTGTGTAAGATTTATAACTAAGGCTTTTTTTTTATGCTATTATTATCTTTTTAGTTAAATTAGTTCTTTTAGTAAGGCTTATGTTTACTAAAGGTCTCTTAAGGCGTTGTTGCAGTAGTATTAGTCCTTTATACTAAAGACTGTTAGTTGCTTATTAATTAGCCTATAGGCTTTTAGTCTTATCTTTTATCTTTCTACTACTATTAAGAGTTTAAGGTAGAGTAGGACTGCTTTTTTTTCTAAGTTAAAGCATCTCTAGAGCTAGCCTAGGGCGTTATTAGAGCTTACTTAAAGTAAGCAATAGTTTTAGTGTTGTGTACAGTGCGCTTAAACTCTAGCTAAGTGTTTATAGACTTAAGTAAGCTGTTATACTACATTTCTTTTTAAATAAATTTTAAAAGGTAGTTTTATATAAAGGCAATTTTAATCTTATAGAGTTTCTCTTTGTTAGAGGTTTAAAAAGAAGTGTTTTTTAAAAAACCCTTTTACTAAGATAGCTAAGTAATAAAAGTGTTAAATATATTACCTACTTTTTACTTTATATTCTAAAAGTAATAGTAGTTTTTGTACTATGTTAGAAGAGAATCCTAGGTAAGCTTATATACTTTAGTTTAAAGCTAAGCCTAGGTTTTAATAGTGCCTTTATTAATAGCGTAACTAATTAGGTTTTTATAAACTTTAAACTAAATCTAGTTAATAATTTATTAAGTTTAAGTAGCAGAGTTATCTAGAAAGTCTACATATTCCTAGATACTGTTTATATCTCTTACCTAAGTGTCTACCTACTGTAGAGTTAAAGACTTCTTTAAGAAGCTAAGCTTTAAAGGGGCCTTAATTTTAAACAGCTAACTTAGGGTCTTGTTTAGGCTAGCTTAGGATTAGAGTTAATCTAAAGTAGTCCTAAAAAATAAGCTAAAGGTTGTAGAAGTAATCTAGGCTTATTTATAAGCTTAACTAATTTTAGCTTCTAAAGCTCTTTTAGCTTTAAGCTAAAAAGCCTTTATAAAAAGTAACTATATAAACACTTTATTAGTTAAGGGTTATACTAGGATAGCAGTAGAACTTGTTTAGGCCTGCCCTAGAAGGGTACTGCAGCGTATTGCGTTTGCCCCTGTTGCTAACAGTTGCTGTAAGTAGCCTATAAGAAGCTAACTAGCAGTTTTTAGAGTTCTAAAACCTAGAGGGCCTAGTGTAATAAAGAGGTTATTTAATCCTTATCTAGTGTAACCTAAAAAGTTTTTAGGTTTAGTCTAACTGTGTCCCTAAAAGTTTCTAGAGTCTTGCTTATCCCCTAACTTAAAAACTTAGTATTTCTTATTTTCTACTTTTTATACTTACTAATCTAGTGGAATTTAGTTAAGGCGCTAGGACATAAGGTGCTTAAGAAGTTAAGCACTAGGGTTATTATAGAGCGTCTCTAGGACAGCCTTAGAAGAGGTAGTGGCTGTAGCCCTGCTTTTGCGTGTGCGACTGCTGTTAGCTAGTATTATTATAGCTCTTTAATTAAGATAGAGCTTAAGAAGCAGTAGTAGAGGTAGCCTTCTATTCTTTAAACTAACTGTGTCTCTATAGGAGAGTATAAAGGATTTAAATTGTAAGAGCACTGTAAAGCAGGAAGCGTAAAGCGCAGAAGGGGGTACAGGATAGTATTAATAGACAAATTCTTAAGGAGACTTAGGGGTTTGTAAGAGGATATATATATATGTGCTGGGGCACGTGACAGGACGTCATGTGCCCAAGGCTGGGCCGAGGGCTCTCTAGGGAGAGTCCAAGGCATGTCTAAGTTAACCGTGACAGGTAGTTAGCTTTTTAATGTGTATAAACTTATCTTTTATTTTTTTATTTAATCTGTTATAGAACATTTAGCATAGGGCTTCCTAAGCTCTCTATCTACAGATAGCTAACTGTTCCCTAAAGCAGGCTGCGTAGTTTTGTACTATACTGTTGCCTTGTTTTATAGTGTCTAACTTGTCTGCTGTAATTCTTTTTTTGTTTAAGGTTCTATAGATAGCTGTTAGGGCTAATTTAAAGTTATTAAGGCTATTAAATATCTCTTCTATTTTAGAGTTAAGTAGTGTGCTGTTAGCTCTAAAGTCTATCTAGTTATCTGCATGCAGTTAGAACTAGATTGCAGGGGGTCCTTCTAGGTGTAGACCTATCTAGGATATCATTTCTGTGTTAGTCTAAAATGCTCCTTTGTTATATTACATGTAGAGGTGGCATTAGGTAAAGAATAGTTAAAGATCTTTTAGTAATTCTCTAAAAGGCTTTAAGGGGGCTAGTCTTAAAGTCTTTTTAGCTATGTTGCTTAATCTTTTAGCTAACATATTCTGCACTTTTGCTAATTTTACCCTTAACTTATGTATCTAGTAGGCGTAGTTAGTGTTCTTCTAGAGGTTTGTAGGTCTAGGGACATTTTATAGTTCTATTATTTTTTAGCAGATGCTTGTAATCTCTTATTAGAGGCTTACTAGCTCTTTTACTTTATTACTAATCTGTTAAAGTTCCTTAATGTTATCCTAGATTGTGTTAATCTGTTCTGCTAGGATAGCTTTGCTTTAGGTAGGAACTTCTGTAGATCCTAACAGGGCTGCGTGGGCTATGTTAGAATCTAAATTGTGTATTGTAGTTATACCTTTTAGAGGGGGTAGTGTTTAATGTTACAATCCTTACTTTAGGAAGCACTTAGGTTAGGGTTATTCCTAGGGGAGGAGTAGGACAGGATAGAGGGGCTAATCTAGTAGGGTGTACAGTCCTACGTACAGGCTAATAGGCTGATGGAGGGAAAGGAGGGTGACCAGATTGTGGTTTGCCCTATGTGCGGCGGTATGGAGGCCAGGTCAAACAGTCCTGTTGGACAGGATTAGAGGTATATATAGTGCAAGATATACAGATAGTATTGCAGCTCTTTAGAAAGCTAAATGCTACTTAGTCTATGTAAGAAATAAACTAAATGTTAAACACACCTTCTAAAGGTTGTTTAACATAGAAACTATATACATGTGCTAGGGTGCTAAGGGGAGTTTAAGCGAGTTTAGACAAGTCCCCTAAGTTAGCCCTGCTGCTAACTCGTCTAACTTGTCTAAGCTCGCCAGGCTCCCTCAGACCTCACGTCCTACTTCCTATTAGACAACGCATTCTTCCATTACTGCAGGCAGCTGTGCTGCCTCTGTGACCTCCGATTGGTCCATAAGCGAGTCCTGTCCCAACTCGGCTAGATTGTGGAGCACTGCTGGTGGAGTTACGTTGGTCCAACCGTAGACCGTAACAAAAGCTAACATTGCTAAGAAAAAAAAGAAAAAGTGTAAGGCACTTAAAAAAGACTTTAATTAAGATAAAGCTGCTATAACTTTATTTAAAAAAGTAAGTGTGCGCTATTCTTAACTATTCTAGCGCTAACTAGCATAATAGAAGAAATATAGAGTTAAAAGTGTCTGTGTTACTAAAGCTAAGCAATGTTGTTATGTTAATGCTACTAAAGCTGCTAATGCAATCTGCTGCGTCTTTAAAAAGCATAATAAAGCTAATAATATTAAAAGTAAGCCTAGTTAAGATTAAACTTTAGCTAAAAAAAAGTAGCTAACTAAGTATAATAAACATATCTTAATAGTTATTCTGCTATTCTAAATTTACCTATAAAGGATCTTAATGTCTAATTTAAAACTTTAATAGCATAATTTGGTATAATCTAGCGCATTCTATAGTAAAAATAGTTAAGAATGTATAGTATAGTGTAGTTTCAAGTTTTTTAGCTTAAGCTTCTTTCTTCTTTCTTTAATAAAGTAAAATACTCTTAAATTATGTCCTTTAGACTTAAAGTGTAACTATTTTAGTAGTAATAAATTAATTTACTTTTAGCTCACTTACTTTATAGCTTTTTTATTTTAAAAATCTTAGAATATTTTACTAGACTTAAACTTGACCCTTTTTTGCTAATATAGGTTATTCTAGGCTAGAATGTTTATTTCTGCTATATAATAAATTTCTTTAGGTTAAAATAACCATTTTTTAACTCTTATAAGCTATTCTATGCTAGAATAGCCTTACTTAGTCTAAATAAAGAATCTTAGGTCTAAATAAGCCATGTTATTTTTTTCTTTTTATAGCACTATTAAACTCCTCTTGTTAAAAAAACTTTAAGTAAAAAAAAAATAGAGTAAAATTAGCTATACTTAATTTATAAAGTTACTTTTTTTTAAAAAAAAGTTTAACTTAAACTAATATACTTTATAGGTAAGTTACTTACACACTTAAGTTACTTACTTTTACTAAAACTTTACTACATTACTTTTTTTACACTAATGCATTTTTAATAACACTACTTAGATGTGTTAAAAAAATTGTTAGATATAGCTTACACTTTAAGCTTTTAAATAAAATATAACACTTTTTAAGTAACACACTGCAGCTATTTATAAGGTCTTTTAAAAAATAATAAGTAACTAACACACTAAATAACTTTTTTAAGCTTATTATATAGCTAACCTATAAAAGCTAGATAATAATAAGAAGTAGGTAATTATTTAGCATATACTTAAGCTAGATACGCAAGGATTTCCCCTCTAGCTAGCAGCTATAGCTAATATAGCTAATTCTTTACATGCTAAGTGTAATATAAGCTATGTTAGCATAAACTAGCTTAATATATTTATTAAGTGTTACTTAAAGCTTTAAGTAAAGTTTAAGCATAAGTATAACTATAAAAAAGCTTTTTATAAAAATTTTATAGTAATTTAAAGCTAGTTTAACTTTATAAAGAATATTAAAGCTAAGTATAGCATTTAAAATAATAATATATATAACTTTAATAAAATAGAGTTTATAATAGGCTAGATATTTACTAGAGTAGTTATTATAAGTTTAGAGAGATAAGAACAGCTAAAAGTAGTCTAGCTAGGTAACTAGAAGTAGACAACAACTATCTAAGGCATTAATGCTAAAAAGTAGGCTATTTTGCCTTTTATTATCTTTTAAGGTAGTAACTACTTTTTAAACTAGTATAAAAAGAAAAATCTACTTTAAAATTACGTTATTATAATCTTTAAGTGCAGCTAGACTACTAATTAGCTTAGTCTAGACTAGTTAAAGCACTTTAACGCGCATATAAAGAAGTGTACTGTTAGCAGCTACTGTCTACTAGTTATTAACAGCTATAAGAGCTATAACTTACTTTATTTTTAGTAATACTATAAAAATAATAAGATTATTACTATTTATATGCTTTTTTACTTATTATACTTTTTATAGCTACTTAATGTAGGTTATTTTACTTTTTTAAAAAAAGTATATAGGCGCTAAGGTAAAAACATTATGCATAACTAGATTACTTATATTATAAAAATAAAGTTTTTGCTATGCTTTAAAGCAGCCTATAATGCTATAATTACTTTTAGTAATATCTAAAAAAGGTTTTAAAGCACTAGATTAGTTTCTTTTAACTTATAGTAAGTTATAATAGGCTTTAATATAAAGTTGCGCACTTTATTACTACTACTACTTATATATAATAAGCCTTAGCAGTTATAAACTCTAAGTAATACTTTAGAACTTAAGTTATAATTAATGCTTATAAAAATAAAAATTTAAAAGTATATAAATAGTTTACTAACTTTTATAGTTAAAGTGTTTAAAAAAGTCTTAAAAAGAGTAGTAATAATTACACATAAGCTAGTGTTAGTGTAATAGAAAATTACTAAGCTTTAAGTAGCTAATAAGGCTGCTATATAACATAAATTATATAAAAAAAAGTAAATTAAAGTAAAAAAAACTTTAATAATTTAAAAAAGCTTACACTTAACAGCTTTAAAAGAGTTTAAATTGCGTAGTAATAAAAAAAAAGTAAAGAAGTAAGTGTAAGCTAAAGTATGTAAGCTATTCTAAAGGCGCTGCAGATAGTGCAATTAGACTAGGCATAACACATAAATATGTAAGTAAGAAGTAGAAGTAGTATCTAAATAATATTCTAGGCTGTACTATACTATATAGTGCTAGAGCAGGTTGTTATAGGCTATAATAGAGTTTCTTAGGGTAGGGTCTTGGCAAAAGTAAGCAACTTAGGTGTGTAAGCAACTTGCCTGTAAAGTATGTTAGCTACTTCTAAATTATCTTAATTCTTAAAAAGTTAACTTTAACTTTTTTTTAAGTAAACTATATACTTTAGGTACTTAGTCTTTTATGTATTAAAATTTACACTTACTAAGTTTTAAAAAAAGCTTTGCTTTATATAATTTTTATAGCACTTTTTTAACATAAACAACTTATTTCTTTTTTTTATTAGAATAGACTAGAATATTATTAAGGTATATAATACACATTACATTAACTAACTCTACTAGAGCCTAGTTAATATAAGCCTAGAAAGCTATAGAAGCATTAGTAAGACTAAAAAGCATAACTTAGTACTTAAAATAACTATGTTAAAATTAGTATACTATCTTCTATTTATCTTCTTTATAAATACATATCTTATAGTACACTTTATATACTACTTTTGTAACAATGTGTTTAAATT
>NW_022985250.1:5221-7270 GCF_010093535.1 Lindgomyces ingoldianus | reverse complement strand
ATAACTTAGTACTTAAAATAACTATGTTAAGTTTAGAATACTGTCTTCTACTTATCTCTTTTATAAATACATAATATATAGTATGCATTGTAAATATTTAGCTTTATATACTACTTTGCCTTTTTAAGTTTTTTAAAAAATTCTAAAATAAGTAGTAGTAAGTAATAATTTTTTATTATAATCTAGTTTAAGCTCTTATAATTTATATAAAGCTTTAACTCTTTATCTTTTTTTATAAATAAGATTAGAGCTTTTATAAAAAACTTAGACCTTTAAATCTACTCTTTTTATAGATAATTATTAATATATTTATTAAAGTGCTGTAACTTATACTCTAATAAGTTATATAGTAGCTAGTAAAAAGGCTTTATTCTTTTCTCTAGCTTAATAGCTAGATTTTGTAGGCTATATAGTAGTACTTCTAACATCTTATTAGACTTAACTATTGTAGAGGATAAAATAGCCTGGCAGTAGCTGTTTAGAAGATCAGATGAAGTGACTCCTCCTATCTAAGAGAGCTGGAGGCTCTCCTTATATACACCAAGCTTTGGAACATAATATCTCTAGATCCCGAGCTGCGTCCCAGGCTCTGAGCCCCAGCTAAGGCTCTCAGTATACGCGACACACCCCCCAGGTGAGCTGCGCAGCAGCTCATCTGCGTAGAGCGTTACCTTAGCTTGTTAGAGCAGCGCTGGGCCTTTACCCTGTGTTTGTACTTGTTGTCCTTAGTAATTCTAGTGCTTATTGCCCTAGGCAGCGCAATGCTTGTTTCCCTAGGCAGCGCAGGTCACGTGCGTGCTGTAATTGCTGTAATAAAAGTAAATAAATTCTGCTGCTTCTTAAGCTTCTGTTCTTTAGATCTAACTAACATGCTGTGTGTAAGTTAATGCTTTTAAGAGCTCTAAGAACAACTTTAAACTTGTCTGTAATCTCTACTAATGTGCATCTGTAGCTTAATAAAGCTAAAAGAGCTGCCTGCTTGCGTGCTGCTGCTCTGCGGGGCCGCGCTGCCCACAAGCCTGCGCCTACCCCCCGCCAGCCCGCGCCTACCACCCCCCGCCGGCCTCCCCCTGGTGCGCTCCGCGCGCAGTCCTGTCTAGGCTGCATAAAGAGTGCGCTTGCGGGGCGCTCTAGTAGGGAGTGCTATAATTCTGCCACTAGCAGTTTGCGCTGCTAGCGTTGTGCCTCTAGGCACAGCTGCCTGCCGCTATAAGCTCTATAGCAGTGTGTAAGGTAATCTAGTTTTAACTTATTTGCAGTCCCCCTATTGCTGTTGTCTATGCGCAGCGCCTTGTTGCAGCGCTTGTTGCAAAGAACAAGCAGGTAAGCTTCTCTATAAAGATTATGTGTTATACCCTAGATTAGACTAACAAGCTATAGGCTGTGTTCTAGCTTTAGCTAGTTCTTTAAGCTCTGCTTAAGGAAGATGTAGTAGAGAAGAAGAAGAGAGAGAAGGAGGAAAAGAAGAAGAAGGAAGAGAAGGAGGAAGAGAAAGTAGAGAAGATAGAGGAGGAGAAGAGGGAGGAGGAGCAGGGTGACGTTTCCCCTAGGCTTGTCAGATATGCGCACCTACTGTCAAGACAGGAGGAACGTTTGACGAAAGCTGCTACATAGTACGAGCAATAAGCTCGAACAGTATGTTGCTGCAAATTGCTGCATGTTGTAGCATTTTGCAGCATTTTGCAGCATTCTGCAGCAAATTGCAGCAAATTGCAGCATGTTACAGCATTTTGCAGCATTTTGCAGCAAATTGCAGCATGTTGCAAGCTGGTCGCGCATAGGGCTACCGTGATTAATCAGCTAACGCACGGTCTCACCTGACGCACAGTTTTTATCTACAGTCCACCCGCTCTAACTTTTTAGCTACTATAGCTATATACCTAAAATTTTAAATATAGATAATATATAGTATGCTAAATGTAAAAGTAAAATAAATATTTAAATAAATATTATTAATTCTTAGTTATATAACTTTAAAGTTTTATGTATATAATATTTATATATAGTATAAACTGTTAATAATATAATAATATAAAGTTATTTATAGCT
>NW_022985250.1:0-5211 GCF_010093535.1 Lindgomyces ingoldianus | reverse complement strand
ATAGCATCTAGGATAATAACATGTACAAGTTTAGCAAGATAAAGTTTATAATTAGCTAGATATCTCTTAACTATACTTACGCTTAAAACTTTACTTTAAGCTCTAAATAACACTTTACAAACATACTAGGCTAGTTTATGCGAACATAGCCTAGATTACGCTTAGCGCGCAAAGAATTAGCTATATTAGCTATAAATGCTATCTAAGGGGAAATTCCTCGCGCATATAGCTTAAGTATAGTCTTAACAATTACCTACTCCTTTTTATTACCTAGCCTTTGTAATTTAGCTGTAGAATTAGCTTGTAAAGGTTGTCTAGCGCTGTAGTTATTTATTGTCTTTTATAGGACTCTACACATAGCTATAGCACATTTCTTTAAGAGTTTTATGTCTTATTTAAAAGCTTAGAGCGTAAGCTGTATCTAACATTCTTTTAGCGCGTTTAAGTAGTGTTGTGGGGAATGCATTAGTGTAGGAAGAGTGGTTTAGTGGGGTCTTGGCAAAAGTAAGCGACTTAGGTGTGTGAGCAACTCGCCTATGAAGTACGTTATAATAAGTTTTTTATATAATAATAAGGTTTTAGTTACGTATATAATTGTATATATTTTAAAAAATATCTAATATTTTAAAGTATTATTATATAGTAAATAGCTTTTATATTAATATAATTCCTACATAAATACTTTTACATACATATAATAAAAGTATTAAAAAGTAAATATCTATATTTTATATTATTAATACCTATTTTATTTAAATATAAAGCTTTTTAAGTAAAAAATTTATATATTATATATTATAAAATTAAAGCTATTATATAAAAATTTTTCACTATATTTTAGCTTAATATATATATAATTCCTTATATTTAAAATTTCATGCTTATAGCTGTAGTAGTTATGAAAATGAGGGGAGTAGTTGTGTGTGGTGGGGTGTGCGTCAGGTGGGGCCGAGCGTCAGCTGATAAAATACGGTAGTGCGCGAGGGACTCGGATCGGAAAAACAAAAGCCGAGCAACACAAGTAGAGTAGAAAAAGGATTGATAAACTAATACAATCAATCATCATCCCATATATCATATCCAAACCCATCATTCATCTTAGGAAGCCTAGAAACAGTTCTTTAATCTGACAATTAAGAGTCTTAGTGCCTCCATTAATACAAAATGGCCACCCAGCCTCCTTGAGACGCGACAGTCGTCCTTCGAGACCACACCGACTACAGAGCCTGGATGATGCAGCTGCAATCGAGATGTGTAGCGTACGGCATCTGGCCGCAAGTGGATCCTAAGTTGACTATCCAAATGATCTCCAAACCAAGAGCTCTAGAGATGCCGCTAATAGCTGAGTTTTCACCAGCCTCCAACGTCGAAACGCCTACGCACATGAACGAGCTATCAACAAGCAGTGTTAGAGCCTTTAAAGAAGCTATTAAATACAACAAGATTAAGGCTAACAAGTACAAGAGTAACAGACATAATTATAAAAGAGAGTAATTAAGCCTCTAACACATTATTATCTTTATCTAGTTAACAGTCAGCCTGCATCTGCAGTGTACATGCTGTTCCCTAGATTAACTACTTAGATAGTAGATTACAAACTTTAAAGCTACAGTAGGTGTTAATAACTAATTTAAATAAGAATGTGCGCATAACTAATATAATACATTTTTAAAGCTGCTAAGAAACACAAGCATATAAAACCTGTAGCTAGCAGAGTATAATTACGCTGCTACAGAAGCAGAGACACAAAATGTTCTAGAAACAACGCAGTTTAATACTATTACAAAGGACTTTCTAACTACTATAAATAAAGTTACCTCTTATTAGTTTATAACTTTTTAGGAAAGTAGATAGTTTACACTAAATATAAATTAAAAAGAAATAATAAAGCGCTTTTAAAAACACATAATATTAAATTATTTAATACATATAAAAAAATATAAAGCTACTTTTATAATAAATAACTTATTATATTTTACTAAAAGTAGAAAAACTACCTAAAGTATAAATAAAAACGCCTGTAGTATAAAAGTTATAATGTTAAAAAAATAAAGTAAACTTTAATATTAATGTTATTAAAAAGATAATAAAAAGTTATTTTTAAGCTAGAAACTTACTAAAACAGAAAGCACTAAATATTCTACATGTAGACACATCTATGCACTAAAGAATTGCTTCTATGTCTATCTAAATAAAGCAGTAGACTAGTAGATGCTAAATAAAAAAGTTAAAAAGCTTATAGTATTAAAGTGTAAGTATAACTTAAAATTTTAAGGCCTACTTAAAAAGCAGTGTAAATATAATTTAAAAATACTAACCTTAAAAAGTTTACATACACCTACACTAAAAATATAAGAAGACTAACTTAAAAGCTAGAAAGTATTAAGAATTAAGGCAGCTATATTACTAGCTATAGTTAATTTAAACTAGAATAAATATTTACTAAAAGCATTATCTTTTTTTAACTTAAGCTTAATATGCTATATTATATATAATTTTACTTAAATTTATAACTATTATTTACTAACATAAAAAAACTTTATTTAGTTTAAAAACTTTTATGTATAAATTTAAAGCTATAAATTAAGTACACTAAGCTTAAAAAGTAAGCATAAAACACATAGTTAAGCATATAGTCTTATACTACATAATGTTACACTGTGCCTAGACCTGTTGTGCGACCTAGTCTTGTTCTACCTACTATAACAGAGAGGAATTTAGTAGGACACATAAGCAAAGCTAACTGCTTTAAAAGCTCTAAATAAAATAATAATTAAAAATTTTATAAAAATTTATAGCTAATAAGTGTTAAAGTACTATTTACTATAAAAAGGCTTATATTATACACATATAATTAACATAAGAACTAAACATAGTCTATAAAAAGTATTTATAGAGCTATAGCATAAGCGTCTTAGACACTCTAGACTAGCTACACTTTAGCACCTTATATAATAAGCTAAGGGGGCGTAAATTAAAGAAATTATAATAGTTTAATATAACTTATATAGTAGAGCTAAAATATAATAATAAATTAGCTATGCACTATAAATTAGTAATAGTAGACTTAGTAAAAAACTATTAATTAATTTTTATGCATATAAAGTATAAAGCATTATAAAAGAGTAGAGTTAAATGCTAATTACTAATAAGTATTTTAACCTTTAGTAAGACTTTTACTTTAAAAATAATAAGCTTACTAAATTAATAATTAAAGCTTTTATAATTTTTATTTTTTTTAAAGAACTATTATAATATTACTATAAAAGTTATTAAAGCTAATAATAAGATTATAATAGTAAAACTAAAGGTAAAATGCTAGCTAGCATTACATAAAATAACTGTTAAGCCTTTAGTACTAGATACACAAGCCTAGAATAGAAAAGCTAAATGCTTAAAAGGTGTAAATAAGAAGAAGTTATAGGCTATACAACTAGATGCTAACCTACTATAGAATGTATAGCTATATATTACTAAAGCTAGCATATACCTATATAATTAGACGCTAAACTATGCTAATAACTAAAAAACACTATATAAAATCTTTTTTATATAAGTAGGTTTAAATAATAAAGTTATTATATTAATTTAAAAGCTAAGCTTTACATATTTAAAAGCTTATAGCTATAAAGCATTTATAATAACTAATAACACAGATTAGAATAAATCTAAGCTATAAAGGCTAGACCTAAAGGCGTAGATTAGATAGCTAGTTAGGTACTAATTATTAAACATCTACTATATATAGATACAACTACTTTTAAAAGTAATTTATATATATAATATTATTTTTAATAAACACTTAATTTTTAGCAGTAAGCCTAAAGACTTAATAAATAACCTTATATATAATATAGTAAAGAATATTACTATATATATTAGAATAATTAAGCTTCTAACACCTAGTTATTAGCTAAAAATAAAGTTATTTTATAAAGATAATACTATAGATAATATATTAAATTTTAATAAAGTAGACCTACTAAGCTACTAGTAAGAAAAAAAATTAGAGATAACTATTTATCTTCTTTAAATACTCTACTACCTGCAGCATTGCTTATATAGTTAATAGCTAGAGCTGCACTAAAGCTAAGCTAAATAAAGTCTTTAAAGACTATACTATAAGCTATAGCCTTTATAGCTAGCATAAGATCTAAAAGTGTAGAAAAGTATAGTAGTAAAACACTAAATAAAGCAGCATTAATAAAAATGCTATTTAAAAAAAAACACTTTATAAAAGCTAGCTACTACTTTTACTATTAACTTAAAAGTAACTAGAGAAGCACTCTTTATATAAAATATTTAAAGCAGTAAAAAGAACATACTTAAATAGTTATTAGATAATAAAATTTTAAATAAAATTTTAAATAAAGCTAATTAAGGTAGCTAGATAGTAGATTCTAGATTGCATGTAGGTGTACACCTATAAGCTTAATAAGCACTATATATTATAAAGATGTAAAGTGTAACTAGTAGTTTATAGTAATTAATAAAAAAATATTACTACATAAAATACCTACGCTGCTACTCTAGTAAAATGCTTATTTTAAATAGTAATAGTAATATCTATATGCTTTACTCTAGAGCTTAAATAATACAACATAACTAACACGCTTATATATGCAGTAATTAACTATAATATCTACATGTAGATGCTAAAAGGCTATTAGAAACTAGGTATAATTCTAAAGCTTTAAAAAGCACTATATAGCCTATAAATTTCTTTTTTACTTTAGTAACACTATTTTATAATAACTTTTAAAAGCCTTAGGTTCTTAGCTGTTTTACATAAACTTTACTATATAACTAAAGCTAAAATATTTGTCTTTTTTTATATAAATAACTTTATTATTATGTATAAAAAAAGCTTTAAAGTAAATGCACAGTATATAGTAGACTAGTTATAAGAGAAGTATACTTTAATAAAAAGTAAGAACTTATAATAGTTTCTAAAAGTTAAAATTATTAAAAATTAATAGTAATAAATAATTTAGCTATTATAGGCCTTATATATTAATAAGATAGCTAGGCTAGCTAATAAAAAAAACATGCAGTACACTACACTTATAAGTAGGATTAAACTTATGCTGCACTCTAGTTTTATAACCTTATTAAAAGTAAATTAATATTAGTAAAAGATTAGATTTTTACTTTTTATAGTAGTTACTATAAAACTAAACATTACCTTTACTATATTACTGTTAGATATGC
>NW_022985249.1:63628-65544 GCF_010093535.1 Lindgomyces ingoldianus | reverse complement strand
TTGTCGTGCTCAGCAAGTCACACCATTCGTCGTCCTGCTCTCTGCCTTCCGCGCAGCTCACTATAGGCTTACTGGAGTCGATGATGCGACAATTGGTATCCCCATCGCCAACCGCAACCGGGCAGAACTTGAACATTTGATTGGCTTCTTTGTCAACACTCAGGGTATCCGGGTCTCTATCAACGATGATACCTTTGACAGCCTAGTCCAGCAGGTCCGTGAGACTACTACGGGTGCTTTTGCCAATCAAGACGTACCGTTCGAGCAGCTCGTGTCGTCGCTATTACCAGGATCGCGAGACACATCGCGCAACCCACTAGTCCAGCTCATGTTTGCTGTCCACTCACAGAAACACCTTGGGCGCCTGAATTTAGAAGGTGTAGAGGGAGAGCTCATACCACTAACACCTACCACACGGTTTGATATGGAGTTCCACTTTTTCCAGGAGGAGAGTAGCATGACCGGTGGTGTACTATATGGAAAAGATCTTTTCGAGGCTGAGACTGTTATCGGAGTTCTCTCCGTCTTCTATGAGATCCTCCGTCGCGGTCTCAACGAGCCAAAGACGCCAATCACTACTCTTCCAATCACAGACGGTCTGTCAGAGCTCCGCGACCTGGGTCTGCTCGATATCCAGCGTAGGGAGTATCCGCGGGACTCGACCGTCGTCGACCTCTTCCGGGACCAAGTGGCCATATCTCCGGAGGCACTGGCGGTCAAAGACTCTGCCATTGAGCTGACCTACGTGGAGCTCGACCGACAGTCAGACAAACTGGCTGCGTACTTACGGACACTCAGAGTCCCTTCAGGAACGCTCATTGCTGTATTGGGTCGGCGATCCTGGCAAACGGTCGTCGCTTTCTTCGGCATCCTCAAGGCCAACCTTGCGTACTTACCGCTTGACGTCTCCATTCCCCAAGGTCGACTTGAGGCAATCTTTTCAACCATCTCGGGTCACAGAATTGTGCTACTAGGAACCGGTTCCGAGGCGATGTCTGGCTTGGATGACATCGATTTTATACCCATCTCCGAAGCCTTATCCGCATCGGTCCAGAAAAACACTCGTAAGGCTATAGAAACCGTTATGCCAACAGCGACTAGCTTAGCATACGTTATCTTCACGTCCGGCTCTACAGGTACACCTAAAGGAATCATGATTCCGCACCGCAGCTTGGTCAACGTGCTATCGCAACGCCCAGCCTACGGAGCCGTAGCCCATATGACGTCTCTTGCCTTTGATCCATCTGTCTTTGAGATGTTGACGGCTCTGCTTCATGGTCACCCTCTGGTCTGTATCGACACCATGACTGCACTGGAAGGAACCGGCCTCGTAAGCATTTTCAAAGAACAACAAATCCGAGTCGCCTTCATGACACCGGCTTTGCTCTCAAGGCTCCTCACCCAAGCATCAGAGGCACTTGGCGAGTTAGACGCGCTTTATGTGCTTGGAGACCGCTTCCCTGCAAAGGACGCTCACCTGGCAGCCAAACTTGTCAAATCCGCCGTCATCAACATATACGGCCCGAGTGAGAATTCCATTTGCACAACGCTCTATTCATTCTCTTCTGGCGTGGAGTGCCACAAAGACGTTCCTATCGGGCGATCCATTAAGAATTCTGGTGTGTTCTTAATGGATCCTCGCGGACAACTCGTCTCTCCAGGCGTGTTGGGTGAAGTCGTCGTGACTGGGGACCAACTATCGCTTGGATATACCGATTCCCGGCTCAACAACCGCTTTGTGGAAATTACCGTGGCTGGCAAGACAATGAGAGCCTTCAAGACTGGCGATGCAGCGCGATGCCGTCCCAAAGACATGCAGCTGGAATTCCTCGGCCGTATGGATCAACAGGTCAAGATTCGAGGACAGCGTGTAGAGTTGGCGGAAATTGAACACGCCCTTCTCAGACACGACTCTG
>NW_022985249.1:0-61078 GCF_010093535.1 Lindgomyces ingoldianus | reverse complement strand
AGGTGTTATGATCGAACATCGCAACGTCGTTCGCCTTGTGAAGAACAGTAACGTAGTCAACAGACAGCCGCGTACAGCTCGAATAGCACACTTGTCAAACCTTGCTTTCGATGCTTCGACGTGGGAAATATACGCAGCATTGCTGAACGGTGGAACGATAGTCTGCATTGACTACTTCACTACCTTAGATACTCAAGCCTTGAGCAAGGTTTTCATGCAAGAGAAGATCCGTGGAGCAATGTTCCCACCTGCGTTACTCAAGCAGTGTCTGGCTACAGCACCATCATCCATGCTGAGCGGTCTCGATGTCCTATTCGCTGCCGGCGACCGATTGGATGGCCAAGATGCAGTCAAGGCTCAGGCTCATGTCCCACAAGGAGTATATAATGCCTATGGCCCTACCGAGAATGCAGTCCTCAGTACCATTTACAACGTACGCCCCAAAGATCAATTCGTCGGCAGCGTCCCAATTGGCCGCCCTGTCAGCAACTCAGGCGCTTATGTTATGGATGCACAGCAGCAGCTTGTCTCCATTGGAGTAATGGGCGAGCTAGTAGTGACAGGTGACGGCCTCTCTCGGGGATATACCGATCCAAAACTCAATATCGGTCGCATGGCTGAAGTCACGATTGATGGCCAACGAGTCAGGGCCTACTGTACAGGTGATCGCGTAAGAGTTCGACCAAGGGATGGCCAAATCGAATTCTTTGGGCGGATGGACTTCCAGATCAAGGTTCGCGGTCACCGCGTTGAGCCTGCTGAGATAGAGAATGCTATGCTCGGCTGCGACGAAGTCGACGATGCCGCTATCGTTATCCGCCATGAAGAGGGACAAGAGCCGGAAATGTTCGGTTTCATTACAGCCGGCCAAAGTGGCCTCACAGGACAAGCTACAAATGGTTCTCCAAATGATTCAGCAGAGCGATTTGGAAGGCAGCTTGAGAAGGAGGTGCACAAGCGACTACAAGCAACACTCCCACCCTACATGGTCCCTGCACAGATCAGAGCTCTCCCCCAGATGCCGGTCAATGCTAACGGCAAGGTTGACCGAAGAGAGCTTTCTCGTCAAGTTGATGAACTGCCAACGCGTGAGGAGGAACGTCCACGCATGCTTCCGCAGAACGACGCGGAAACCATACTCTACGAGGAGCTCAACTACCTGCTAGGAAGAGACTTCGACATGGGTGACGATTTCTTCGAGCTAGGCGGACACTCCTTGACAGCTATGAAGCTTGCGACGCGTCTCGGCCAACGGCTCAACGCCAGCGTGGCGGTCAAGGATATCTTCGATTACCCCATCCTCACAGATCTTGCAGCGGCAATCCAACAAGGCACTAGCCCACACCGCGCCATTGTCCCGATGGGGTATAGCGGACCTGTAGAACAGTCGTTTGCGCAAGGTCGTCTTTGGTTCCTTGATCAACTTAATGTCAAAGCGATGTGGTACATTATCCCGCTAGCAACCCGCCTGCGTGGTCCGCTCAATGTCGACGCACTAAACGCTGCTCTTCAGGCTCTTGAACAGCGACATGAGACCTTGAGAACTACTTTTGAGGAGCACAGTGGCATTGGTGCCCAAGTCGTCCACGCGCGTCGCTCTGGAGGTCTCCGCATTGTCGACGCTTCTACTTATACCAAGGCTGAGGTGCTCGACGCAGTGAAGGCAGAGCAGACAAGACCATTCGATCTTGCGGTTGAACCAGGCTGGAGGGTCTGTCTACTACGAATCGGCGAGAGCGACAACATTCTATCTGTCGTAATGCACCACATCATCTCTGACGGCTGGTCAGTGGATGTCCTCCGTCGAGAACTAGACGTGTTCTACACCGCTGCACTCCGCGGGGAGCGTGGTGAGGAGTTGTCATCGCAGATCCCGGCGCTCCCAATTCAATACCGCGACTTCGCATTGTGGCAGAAGCAAGCGGACCAAGTTGCTGAGCAGCAGAGGCAGCTTGGCTACTGGACAAAGCAGCTCACTGACAGTACCCCAGCTGAGTTTCTATGCGACAAGCCACGACCCGACGTACTCTCCGGCCAAGCAGGTGTTGCTCCAGTTTTCATCACAGGGGGCCTATATGAGAGCTTGCAGGCTTACTGCCGTGCTCAGCAAGTGACACCTTTCGTCGTCCTGCTGGCGGCCTTCCGTGCCACTCACTATAGGCTCACCGGCACCGAGGATGCTACTATAGGTACTCCTATCGCTAATAGGAACCGCCCAGAGCTCGAAAACCTCATCGGATTCTTCGTCAATACCCAAGCCATGCGTATTACTATTACCGAGGAGTCCTTTGAAGGCCTTGTGCAGCAGGTGCGCCATACAGCGACAGAAGCATTTGCCAATCAAGATATACCTTTCGAACAGCTCGTCTCAGCCCTGCTACCAGGACGGCGTGACGCATCTCGCAATCCCCTCGTCCAGGTCACTTTCGCTGTGCATTCCCAACGAGATCTGGGACGGCTTCGGTTTGAGGGCGTGCAGGGCGAGTTAATACCTATTGCATTAACTACCAGATTCGACTTGGAGTTCCATCTCTTCCAGGAAGAGAATTGTCTAAGTGGTAACGTGCTCTACGCTTCTGAGCTGTTTGAAGCCGCAACGGTTGAGAGTATGCTTAGTGTCTTCCACGAAGTCCTGCGACGAGGCCTTGACAACCCAGAGACGCCTATCGGGACGCTTCCACTTACAGACGGCGTCTCGCAGCTGCGTAACGAAGGGTTACTTAAGGAACCAAAGACGGACTATCCGCGTGAATCTAGTATAGTCGACGTTTTCCGCGAGCAGGTGGCCCTCTATCCAAATGCGTTAGCGGTCAAGGACTCGTCAACCGAATTGACGTACACTGAGCTTGACCGATACTCTGATGACCTGGCTGGCTGGCTATGTAGGCGAAAGATGGCTCCCGAGACTCTAGTCGGAGTCCTATCAACGCGTTCCTGCCAAACAATTACAGCCTTCCTTGGTATCCTCAAGGCTGGTCTTGCGTACCTCCCTCTCGACATTAATGTCCCTACCGCCCGGATTGAGACCATTCTTAGAGCTGTCTCTGGCCACAAGCTCGCCCTCCTTGGTACTGACATTCGGCGTCCGGACATCATGCTACCGGATGTTGAGATGGTACTGATTGCTGAGACCTTGGGACATGCAGGTACCACTACAACGATCCTGCCGACGCCCTCTTCCACCAGCCTCGCTTACGTCATCTTCACATCAGGCTCAACAGGCAAACCGAAAGGTGTCATGGTGGAGCATCGAGGTATCGTCCGCCTGGTCAAGAATAGTGACGTGCAAGAAATGATGGCACCGTCGTCACGTGTCGCCCATTTAACAACTATCGCTTTCGACATCGCTACGTGGGAGATATTCTCAGCGCTCCTGAATGGCGGGTCTCTTGTCTGCGTAGACTACTTGACGACGCTAGACAGTAGAGCGCTTGGTGCGTTATTCAACCAGGAGAAGATTAATGTTTCTATGTTTTCATCAATGCTGCTCAAACAATGTCTCGCAAGCTATCCAGACTGTCTTCACGGCTTGAAGGTTCTATTCGTTGGCGCAGACCGTGTTGATAGTCGGGACGCTCTCCAAGCACAAGCTCTTGTCGATGGTGGAGCTGGAGGAGTCTACGACTCGTACGGACCGACAGAAAACGCAGTTGTCAGCACTCTATATAAAATCGACAGGCACGATCCATATGTCAATGGCGTACCAATCGGCCAAGCCATGAGCAACTCAGGTGCCTACATTATGGACGCGCACCTACAGCTTGTCTCAACTGGTGTCATGGGCGAACTTGTGGTAACAGGTGATGGTCTAGCGCGTGGATACACAGACTCGGCTCTAGATCTCAACAGATTTGTCGACATTACTATCGAGGGTCAAAAGGTTCGAGCATACCGCACAGGCGACAGAGTCCGATACAGGCCAATGGATGGCCAGATTGAGTTCTTTGGCCGTCTAGATCAGCAAGTCAAGATTCGCGGCTACCGTGTTGAGTTAGCTGAAGTTGAGCACGCTATCCTTAGCCATGACATTGTTAGCGACGCCGCCGTTGTAGTACGCTATGACCAAGAAGATACCGGAGTGGAGATGGTCGGGTTCGTTACAAAGCGCGGCGACGACACGCAAAAGCAAGACAATACTGCCACTGCCAACAGTCACTTAGAAGGGTGGCAAGAGCATTTTGAAAAGAGTCGATATGCGGATATTTACAATATCGATCGCTCGAGCATCGGTCGTGACTTCATGGGATGGACTTCGATGTACGATGGAGAAGACATTCCTAAGGATGAAATGAATGAATGGCTTGATGATACTATTCAACAGATCCTAGACGGACAGGCTGCGGGCCATGTCCTTGAGGTCGGCAGTGGTACAGGTATGATCCTGTTCAATCTTGGTGACGGCCTACAGCAATACGTTGGTATTGATCCCTCGGCTGCGGCTGCCTCTTTCGTCCGCGACATGGCGCAATCCGTGCCAGATCTGGCAGACCGAGTCGACATGCAAGTTGGTGGAGCGACTGACGCTGGTTGTCTGAAGGGTCTCCAGTCAGAGCTTGTTATCGTCAACTCTGTGGCACAATATTTCCCTTCACCAGAGTATTTGATGGAGGCTGTAGACACGCTAGTTGGGCTTCCTGGTGTACGAAGGATCTTCTTCGGTGACATCAGATCTTATACTCTCAACACAGAGTTCCTCGTGTCAAGAGCTCTACACACGCTCGGCAATAAGGCGTCAAAGGATGAGGTACGACAGAAGATTGCAGAAATTGGGGAACGAGAGGAAGAGCTATTGATTGATCCTGCGTTCTTCACCCAGCTGACAAGTCGTCTGGCTGACCGGGTGTCGCATGTCGAGATCCTACCGAAGATGATGAGGGCTACTAACGAACTCAGCGCGTACCGATACGCGGCTGTCATACACGTTCATGAGACGGCAGATCAGGCGCCAGCTGTACATCCAATCGCAGCTGACGTCTGGCACGACTATCACGTGTCGAAGATGGACCGTAGCTCTCTTCTTAGCCTTCTGCAGAGCTCTCCCAGCAACCAACCCATTGCTATCAGCAACATTCCGTACAGCAAGACAATCCTAGAACGTTGCCTGGTCGAGTCCCTCGAAGAATACAACGAAACTACACAAAACTGGATAGCAGCCGCTCGCGAAAAGGCCGAACGCTGTCCTGCCCTCTCTGCCGCTGACCTAGTTGAGCTTGGAAAAGAAGCGGGCTTACGAGTTAAGCTCAGCTGGGCTCGTCAACGATCTCAGAACGGCGCTGTCGATGCAGTGTTCCACAACTACCAATCACGACATGATGGAGGCCGTGTGCTCATCCAATTCCCTGCCGATGACGCCAATCAAGTGCCGAACTCACGCACAAATCGGCCGCTCCAAGGACTACAGAGTCGTCGGGTTGAAGCGCAAGTTCGGGACCGTCTACAGATCTTGCTACCTGGCTATATGGTGCCAAGCCGCATCGTGGTGCTGGACCAGATGCCCTTCAATTCTAATCGTAAGGTGGACAGAAAGGAGCTCGCCAAGAGAGCTAAGACAGTGACCAAGAGCAGGCTATCTCGGGAGCGCGTGACCCCACGCAACGAGATGGAAAGCCTGCTCTGTGAGGAGTTTACTAACGTTTTAGGAGTGGCGGTCAGCGTCACGGAAAATTTCTTTGAGCTTGGTGGACATTCCCTCATGGCGACGAAGCTCGCATCGAGTCTCGGCCGGCGCTTGAATACCAGCCTGTCTGTGAGAGATATTTTCAGCAATCCTGTCCTCGCCGATCTTGCCTCGGAGCTATCGCTCAAGCTGAGAGCGAATGGAGAGGCGGAAGCATCCGCTTCGGTACAAGCAGACAGCGCTCCCTTCGAGCTCCTTCAGGCGGGTGACCGCTCGGACTTCGTGCAGAATGAGATCACTCCACAACTAGGAGATCGTTCGGCCAAGGTTCTTGACGTCTACCCTCCTACTCAGGTTCAGAAACGGTTCTTGCATGATCCAACAACAGGAAATCCACGAGTCCCTCCGGTCTTTATCATCGACTTCCCTTCCGATACGGATTGCGAGAGGTTAGCCAGCAGCTGTGGGGCCCTTGTGCAGCATTTCGACATCTTCCGCACTACTTTCGTATCCGTCAAAGGCACGCTGCATCAAGTGGTTCTAGAAAACCTTGCTGTCCCGATCGAGGTAATTGAAACGGATAGCGATATCACAAGTGCGACCCGCTCGGTAGTAGACATGGATCTCAAGCAACCCCTCCGCCTTGGACAATCACTACTTCGCATCGCCATTCTCAAGCGACAGCAATCAACGGTGCGAGTAATACTTCGGATGTCACACGCTTTGTACGATGGCTTGAGCTTCGAGCACATTGTACTCTCCCTACACGCCCTCCACAACGGCAACACACTTGCAACGCCGTCAAGATTCGCCAGCTACATCCAGCACATGGTACAAAGCCGTGCACTCGGCTATAACTACTGGAGCTCCGTCCTACAACACTCCTCAATGAGCATCATCCCAGACGTGCGACGCAATCTCGAAAACGCGCCCAGACTCAGCGGAACCTACATCGTGGAGAAGACCATCCCATCGCCCTTCCTAGCTAGATACAAAATCACGCCAGCCACAGTCTTCACAACAGCTTGTGCCATCATGCTAGCAAAGGAAACCGGATCCACCGACCTCCTCTTCGGCCGCGTTGTATCCGGACGGCAGAACCTACCGAGCACGTCGCAGAACATCGTCGGCCCTTGCACCAACGAAGTCCCTGTGCGGGTCCTCATCGACGAGAATGCCACGCTAGGAGATGTCCTTCAGAACGTCCAATCACAGTACGTCGACAGCCTGCCCTTTGAAACCCTGGGCTTCGACGATCTGAAGGGCAACTGCACAGACTGGCCCGCTTCAACAACAGATTTCGGCGCTTGCACCACATTCCAAAACTACGAGATGCGACCTCAAAGCCAGATTCATGGCCAAAGCATCCGACTCGATGGGTTTTCGCGCCATGATGACGAGGAGGAGGCTAAGGAGGGCGCCGATGGCTTGACGAGGATGGTGTTGCGCGAGTCGCCGCTGCATAATGTGGAGATCACGGGTATTCCGGAGGCGGAGAGCTCTAGGTTGAGGGTCATTGTGAATGGGAATTTGGGGAGGTTTGAGGAGAAGACGGTGGAGCGGATTTTGGAGGAGCTTTGTAGTGCGTTGGCGCTTTTGACGGGGAGTGAGCGGGTGCTGATGGGTGATGCGCTTGCGAAGGTTTGAGCGAGAGGTTGAGTGGGGCGGCGATGACTTTCATTTGTTGGGGGTTTCATATAGCGTTCGGAATGCTTCGAGCGAGAGACTGGGTAGTTAAGATTATCGCTTTCGTTAACTAGTGCTCTTATACAGCGCATGTATGTCAGAGTTATCTAGTCTAAAAAGTTCGCCTTTGTAGATTACAACCTTCTTTTGCGTGTCGATGAAGTTAGTTTTAAGGCTCGATTAGCAGCTTAATTGCTATTCTATGCTAGTACTTTGTTTGCTAGTCTCTAGTTTTTATAACTGCCTTGATTCTTTTTAACATTAAATTAATTAGCGTCTTTATAAGATCTTAGGGTACAGCTTGCTAAGCTTCCTTAGCAGCCTTAATAAAAGCCTCTCTATTAGCTCCCTCTAGTCCCTAGCTCTCTAACTTAAGGTGCAATTTACAGATATTCTTCTTAAGTGCCTACTATAGGTGTTTCATTAGATTAAGATCTAGCAAGTAGAGTAGCTACTAAAGCACGTTAATGTCTATAGCATTTAGCCACAGAGTAGTGTTATAGGCAGTGTGTATTAGTGCGTTGTCTATGTAATAGAGAGTGTATTTAGCTAAGATACGCTATAGACCTTCTTCTAAAGTCTAGATATACAAGCGTAGGCTGTAACTATTCTGTGCAGTTTGTAGATCTCTCTCTATTGCAACAAGTTTAGATTAGCTGTTATACTAGAAGCAGTTCTAGAACATTTGCACTATGCCTTTACTTATATCTACCTTCTTAATTATCTTATAATCCTACTTCGATGTTAACGTACAGAAGACCTATACTTGCTTATAGCTCTTTTCTCTCTCTGTTAACACCTTATTAAAATAGGTTAACATACTTTACAGGCAAGTTGCTTACACACCTAAGTTGCTTACTTTTACTAAGACCTTACTAAACTACTTTTTTTACACTAATACATTTCTAGCAACACTACTTAGACATGCTAAAAGAATGTTAGATATAGCTTACACTTTAAGCTTTTAAATAAAACATAAAACTCTTAAAGAAACATGCTGCAGCTATATATAAAGTTTTTTAAAAAATAATAAAAAACTATAGCACTAGATAACTTTTATAAGCTAATTTTATAGCTAACTTATAAAGGCTAAGTAATAATAAAAAGTAGGTAATTATTAAGACTATACTTAAGCTATATAACGTACCTAACAGGTTGGCCGGCCACACGGGTTGGCCGGCCACTTTTGCTAAGCCCCTACTAAAACCACCCTATTCTCTCGCAAAACAGCCCACTTTAGCCCTGTATAAAGTAATATAACACAAGATATTATTTAGAGTCTACTTTTACTACTTACTTATATGTACGTAAGTTATACCTAGTCTAATTACACTACCTGCATTGCCTTTAACTTAGCTTACCTCCTTTAGCGCGCACCTGCGTCTTTAGCTTCTTCCTATTACTACACGCTTTAAACTCCTTTAGAGCAGTTAGACAAGCCCTATCCTTAACTATTAAAGTCTTTTCTGCCTAAATCTGCTTCCTTTTATGTAATCTACATTATGTAGCAGCCTTATTTGCTGCTTAAAGCTCTGTAATTTTATAGCCTACTTTATTATATTAATGCCCTAGATAACTGTTGTCTACTTTCTATTACTTTACTATATTACCTTTAGCTGTTCTTATCTCTTTAAAGCTGTAATAACTGCTCTAGTTAATATCTAGCCTATTATAAAGCCTAACTTATTAAAGTTATACCTGTCTTTATCCTAGATACTGTACTTAGCTTTTATGTTAGCTACTAGGCAAAACTAGCCCTAGATAACCTCTAGATCTTTATAAAGCACTCTTTTATAATTATACTTATAATTAAACTTTATTATAAACTTAGGGCAGTGCTTAACCTACATACTAGTCTAGTTTAAGCTAACCTAGCCTAGATTACGCTTTATAGGTAAGGAATTAGCTATATTAGCTACAGCTGTAAGCCTAAGGGGAAATCTGCGTGTAATAAGCTTAAGTATGTACTTAACAACTACCTTCTTTTTAAGCTTAGTTAGATTTCTTAATTTAGGCTAGCATTCTACTTGTAAAGGCTGTCTAGCGCGTTAATTGCTTAGTGTTGTGTAAAAGACATTATAGATAGCTACAGCGCGTTATAAGAAGAGTTTTAAGTCTTATTTAAAAGCCTAAAGAGCAAGCTGTATCTAACGTTCTTTAGAAGATTTAATCTAGTGTTGTTGTTAAGGCATTATGTAGATAGGTAGAGTTTAGTGGGGGCTTGGCAAAAGTGGCCGGCCAACCTGTGTGGCCGGCCAACCCGTTAGGTACATTACATAAGAATTTTCCCCTTAGATAGCATTTATAGCTAATATAGCTAATTTTTTACATGCTAAGTGTAATTTAGGCTATATTAGCATAAACTAGCCTAGTATATTTATAAAGTGTTATTTAAAGCTTAAAGTAAACTTTTAAGCGTAAGTATAGTTAAAAGATATTTAGCTAATTATAAAGCCTGTCTTACTAAAGTTGTACATGTTATTATCCTAGATGCTATACTTAGCTTTAATATTCTCTATAAGGCTAAACCTGCTTTAAATTACCTTAGGACTTTTATAAAAAGCTCTTTTATAGTTATACTTACGCTTAAATGTTACTTTAAGCTCTAAATAACACTTTATAAATGTACTAGGCTAGTTTATATAAACATAGCCTAGATTACACTTAGCGCGCAAAGAATTAGCTATATTAGCTATAAATGCTATTTAAGGGGAAATTCCTTGCGCATATAGCTTAAGTATAGTCTTAATAATTACCTGCTTTTTTTTATTGCCTAGCCTTTATAATTTAGCTATAGAATTAGCTTGTAAATGTTGTCTAGCGCTATAGTTATTTATTATTTTTTATAAAACTTTATATATAGCTACAGCATGTTTTTTTAAGAGTTTTATATCTTATTTAAAAGCTTAAAGTATAAGCTGTATCTAATGTTCTTTTAGCGCGTCTAAGTAGTGTTGTAGAGAATGCATTAGTGTAAGAAAAGTAGTTTAGTAGAGTCTTAGCAAAAGTAAGCAACTTAGGTGTGTAAGCAACTTGCCTGTGAAGTACGTTATTTAAAAGCTAATAACTTTAGTAACACTTAATAAAAGATACAAGTAAAAAAGTAGTATTATAGTAGTATATTTATACTATTAGATAAAGTTAGAAAACTAAGTAAAAAAAAGATTAAAAGTAAAAGTAGAAGTATATTATAAATTAAGTAAGTTCTTACTAAAATATAAAATAGTATTAATGCTTAACTATTAATTTATTAGTGTTGTTATGTAAATTAATCTACTAAATACTTTATATATTTAAAAAAATACTAGAATAGGTATTAAACTAAATATTAGCCTTTGAAATTATAACATTATAATAGTAATAGTAGTAGTAATAGTAGTATATAAAGTAGTTTTTTTTTCTAGAGGCGTTCCCTTTCTAGAACCCTCTCTATACATAGGCAAAGCTTAAAATAGCAAGAGGTATATAATTGTAGTAGATATAGTAATATATAAAGTAGTATATAAAGTAGCTTTTCTTCTAGAGGCATTACCCCCCTAGAACGCTCTCTATACGTAGAGCCACTTGCAACACAACTAATATCTGCTAGAGATTGCTGCCTGTTGCTGTAATCTACTGTAGTTTGCTGTAATTTGCTATAGTTTGGCGCAATCTGCTGCAATTTGCTGCAATTTACTTTATGGCTTTCCTAATGCTGCTAGGTAATCTCTTACTAATACCTCTAGGCATTAGCCTATTATATTTAAACGGCAGTTGAAGAAGCAAAACTAGCGGTTGTGCAAACAAAACAGTTAAGGGATCTGTAACAGCAGCAAGAGGAACCTTATCCTAGAAGCTATTATCTATAGAAGTAAGTAGGTGAATAGTTGCAGGCGGTGCGGGAGGCTGTGGTGGTTCATGATAGAGTCTTTGCGGCGACAGAGAGGCAGAGGCAGAGGCAGCGCCAGAGCTCCCCAGTACCCCGAGAAATTCCTGCAGAGGCAACAAACTACACAAGCTGCAGCATACGTGGCAGTATTAGGCGGTGAAAGGAACAGGCGCAACGCTAGAGACTGCAAGGTGTAAAGAAGAGGAAGACTGTTGCAGGAGCAAGAACGTGTTGGAGGCGGGAGCGCGACAAGCTAGGGCTAGAATGCGTTCCCTTAATTAAAGCTAATAATTAACTAATTTCTAGATAACTAATCATAAATTTGCATAAACTTTAAGATCCTAAAGAGGGAATTTTGCTAAACCTAATTAGGGCTGACAATTAGCCGGCTGTTATTTGCTCTTAAGATTGCTTCACTCGCAAGCTCGCTCCGCAATAAAGTTGTAAGTAGCTAAAAGCTATAATTAGGGATGTATAGGTGTAGAGTAAAGAATTTTTAAATTCGCAATTAGTTTTTTCCCTTCATCAGCTAACAGTCCGCCGTACCCTTGTATACTACCAAACGCTAAGATCGCTTGCGTCGATTACCCAAGTGCACTTAATCACTCGGGTCATCTAGATAGGCTCGAAATCCCTCACCAGACCCTAAGAGATCCAGTCTGTCCAATTCCTTGACGATCGAGTTGGGTTCGGGATGTCGTCGATGTTCGAGCTGCACCGTGTCGAGCCGCACCAAAAGGTGGAGTGAGGACGCCACAAGCCACAGCGGCCGATTGAGGATTATATTCGCGACGTAGTGAGCCCAGCCTGATTCACACTCTAATCAGTAACCCAACAGGAGACATTGGTCGCATGATTCAGAACGTCATGAGGAGACGCGCCAGCAAAAGTCGTTCCAGAGTGATCAGGAAATCTCTAAAACGGGTCCATGTCGCCGAGATGAATCTCCACGATGATGTCCGACCCACAAGATGATCTACCTTCAGACCTTCACACTGCTTTTGCTTGTCTCTTCGATATCCTCTACTCCGATATGCGGCTCCTTGATTACGTATCGTCAGTATACCGACATTCTGGAACATGCACCCCCTTGTTTCCGAGAAGGCTGTGTTCTCGGCAACCACTCTACTCTATCATCGAATTGCCCGACGGGACATCCATGCTCAGAATTATGGGCAAGCATCTCAAAGCACGCAAGCTTAGATTGGTGTGCCTCGCCATCATGCCAGGACGACAAAGCATGCCGAACACACGGTTGGCCTATCATCAACTCTACACGCTTGTGCCAGTCCCAACCGGATGACTGGATGTATATCAGCGGCGAATGCTGTGCTTCAGGAAACGAACCTTTCGATATTGCCCGGTGGATCAAAAGACACTGTACTCAGGAATGGAGAGCTAACTTTACGTACTTTGGAGGCATGGCACGCGACGACTGGCTGGAGTACATATTACCTTGGAACTGGACAATCCATTACGACGACTCCACTGGAGGAGTTCGCAGAACCCCGAAATGCCACCGTCCTTCATACTATCTTAAGCTTTTTGCGCTAGAAAGTCTAGCTATCTTTCTCGCCCTGATATCCATTCCGTACATCCAATTGTTCTTCCACTATTCGGGGAAGTGGCACTTCACACTTCCAATCCTTAGGTCCTTGAACGATTCAGAGGCTCTGGAATTGGTCCAGCGATGTATCTTGTCTATCAAATGGCTCTGGAATGAGTACTTGAAGGTCTACATAACTTGGCCTTTGGAGCAACTATGGAATTGCCTCACGTGTAAACCTTGTCGTGAATCTAGCACGTCCAGCTCTGCCACGAAGGATGTCGTGCAGGCTTTATCGGTTGCTTTTGTTTGGGCTGGACTGAGTGCAGGAGTTACTATTTACAATGCGTTTCATATAAAGACAAGACCAGGATTTGAAAACATCCATCCTTGGCGACTCGCTTTTCTTTGGTTTGCTCGTCCCAATTTCTCTTGGACTACCTGTATCATTGGACTATTTAATCGGAAACGGCTGGTAGAATATCTGGAAAGAAAGAGTACCAAGAAGAATGACCTCTACGTGGTCGGGCTATGGACTAAGGTCGCATACAGCGCAGCGATCAGTGAACTGCTCATGGAGATGCTGGGGGCGTACTCCTTAGTACGAACGACACATATCGGCCGTATCCGAGAGTTCTACATCTCACACCACCTGTACCAGTACTACCGAGGACACGCAGCCCGCCGCATGTACAATGGTGCGTTGGTCTGGGCAATTACTGTGCCTATCCTCTTCGCCTTCTGGGTCTTGGCAGCTCTAAGGTTTGGGAAGTCCGTGAGGAGATTCGAAAAAGCTACGAACCCCAGCGAAGATTTAAAGAATAAACGGAAAGAGAATAGGAAAAAGTTTTGGCGCAAGATGGGCTCTACATTTTGCGGCTTAACCGAAGACCAAGAGAAAGACACGACCGCCGTCCCGAAGCCAGGTGCTCGGCTCGTGAAGATGGCCCGAAAAGACTCATCCTCCTTTCCTTACCGTCTGCCAAACGGTGCTCGAAGATTCTTCAGCAAGTACATCATCCCAGGTCATGTAAGACGATGGTTTGGTATGATCATTCCGGACGGAAAGGTGCGCACCTGGATCCGGCGCCATTTGTTAAGAGCGCCCCTCGGCGATAGCATGCAGCGCTCACTGTCACGTAAAAAGAGTATTCGTACGCATACAGAAAGGTGTGACTCCTCAAGTCTTCTCCAATATCAGGAAGAAATGAATACTCAACCGGAACTGGAAATGGCTCCCATTTCTGGAACGAATGCTCGGCCCGATTCACCTCACAGGCCAAGCTTCTACCTGTTAGACCCAGCTCCTCAGTCTCGCGACATTATATCTTCATCTAGTTATCTGACCGACCTTCCCCGAGAGGGTTTTCGTACCGCGAATTCTCATGAGAGCAACGTATTCCTCTCTGCCGAAGAGAGTGCTAGAGATCCAACTACAAGTGATAGACTGCATCCCGAGGCTTTGCAACCTAGAGCCTTTAGACGAACGCGTGCAAGGCCGATCGCAGACTACTCGGCCTATGACACGATTGCCATCGATGAAGAACTAGTTATCGATAATGTTTCAGACCAAAGAAAAATTGGCCAAGGTCACAGCTTACGCCCTACCGACCCATTCACTGACCCGAAAAATGTAGTATCTGGGAGTGGCGCGTCCCAGACTGGCATTGCCATTGCACCGCAAAACACCTCCTATGTTCATGAAACACCATCAATCCGAGACAATTATGATCCGAAACAGCCCAGGCTGACCCCTCGACAAACAACGTCGCTTCTTACTTGGTTCGTCGAAGAAGTATTGGACCCATGGGAGGCAGATCGCCGAGAGGAGATGAAGAGGTACCCGCATAGATGGCAGCGGGACACCATCCGTCTCAAGTGGATGTACTTGGCTCTTATTCTAGGTCTTACCTCCTACGTCAGCCAGTGGATGTTCTGGGAAGGGTTTGTTAACGTGGCGGGAGAAAAGTGAGAGACCTCCTTTTCTGCATTAGAAATTGCTCTTCCTTCATTAACAAGGATACAGGTATTGTCCGCCCGGGATTACGGATATTACGACGAATTGGGTTCTTACAGCTTTTGCAGGGGTGGCGACTCTTTTCGTTGGCAACGCATAGATTATTTGAGGCGTATCTTGCAGCTCTGAACTGCGCAGACGTGTCCAAATCAAATGCAACTTCTTGGGTAATACTATTGATTCTTAATCGATTCGGTCACATGCAACCCTTGCTACCTCCTCACAGGTACTGCGGAACTTCCCATATCGAGTATCCAGACCTGCTTCACTTTGCTTTCCCCAATTGGAGAGATATCCCATTCCGGTGGTCTCACGAGACGTGATCAAAGCCTTCCCTGCTTATATCTCACTGGTCAATCCGGATTTGGCGTAGTGGAGTGAGAACGCCTCAAGCCACAATTGCCGAATTTGGACGACGTTAGCGACGATGCATTCAGTCTTTCGATACCTGACCGGATTTTTTTGAAGTCTTGACCGGATCATATCGTATGATTTAGCCTTGCCCGAGGCTTTGCATGAACTCTCACCGCTTATCTCGTAGGGGAAGAAGGGCGGAGCCGATCTTGTCGCACATGAAACCGCTCCACGTGACCGATGTCTCCAGTCGCATTTTCACTGTGGTGCTCAAAAAATTACTTTTTGTGTTTGTTTCAACGGATTCGAATAGCTGCGCCTCAGCATCAAAGTCAAGGTACGGATCTTTGATTATACCGACAATACGTCGGGGTGTTGGCGCGGGCACCTAAACGTTTCCGACAAGCCTGTGGCGCACAGCCTCCCATCGGCCAATCTTCACCTTGCACGCCTGACTCACCCTGCTGAAAATTACACCAAGCCATCATGAACAACATCGGCCTTAATATGTGCGATCACTGTCATGGGAATAGTGCTTGTTGAACCCACGAATGAGCGATCTTCAACACTACCTCGTTTTGCGACGGCACGGCCAAAGAACTCTCACTATCGGACAAAGCTGTTGTAGATCTGACTATGACGCTCTGTCGATTGGGAACCGGAGTCAATATATATGCAATGAGGCTTGGAGAGAGCAGTCCAAGAAACCTGGAGACATGGCCATGGATGATTGGGTTGACCGGATTCTTCCTTTCAACTGGACCGTTCGAGCTGATAATTCCTCTAGAACTGTGACGAAGCCGTCGAAGTGTCACTCGCAATCGTACTACTTGCTCTACATTGCGGTGGGAAGTATTGTTCTTGCCCCTGCCATCCCCAGGGTACCCGCCCTGAAGATTTACTGGCAATATCTTAACCCTGATATGGAAGATCAAGCCGACAATGGAAGCAAAGGAACATGGATTAGCCGGCAAAAACTTCGATTCTCGGGGATAATGAGACACCAAATAATTCTCATCAGCGCTGGATCTCGCTGTCTCGAATCGTTTTGGGTCTTGTCCAAGAATGGTCTCTTCACCCACACCGCTGCTCCAATAGGCCTAAAACTATGGAAAATACTTCTAAATATCAGGCTCTAGCGTACACCCTTTAACTGCTTCTCAGTGCCCTATTCTAGACTGCCGTCAATCTTGGAACGACCTTTGCTAATTATAATTTACTATATTTTACTAACATACTTTACAGGCGAGTTGCTTACACACCTAAGTTGCTAACTTTTGCTAAGACCTACTAAACTACTTTTCTTATACTAGTGCATTCCTAATAACACTACTTAGACATGCTAAAAGAATGTTAGATATAGCTTACACTCTAAGCTTTTAAATAAAATATAAAACTTTTAAAGAAACATGCTGCAGCTATATATAAAGTCTCTTAAAAAATAATAAATAACTAAGGCACTAGATAATATTTATAAGCTAATTCTATAGCTAACTTATAAAGGCTAGATAATAAGAAGAAGTAGGTAATTATTAAAACTATACTTAAGCTATATACATAAAGATTTTTCTCTTAAATAGCATTTATAGCTAATATAGCTAATTCTTTGCATACTAAGTGTAATTTAGGCTATATTAGCATAAACTAGCTTAGTATGTTTATAAAGTGTTGTCTAAAGCTTAAAGTAACATTTAAGTATAAGTATAACTATAAAAAAGCTGTTTATAAAAGTTCTAAAGTAATTTAAAGTAGGTTTAGATTTATAAAGAATATTAAAGCTAAGTATAGCATCTAGAATAATAACATGTATAACTTTAGTAAAATAAGCTTTAAAATACGCTAAATATTTATTAACTATACTTATGCTTAAAACTTTACTTTAAGCTTTAAATAATAATTTATAAATATACTAGACTAGTTTATGCTAATATAGCCTAGATTACACTTACTGTGTAAAGAATTAGCTATATTAGCTATAAATGCTATCTAAAAGGAAAATTCTTATATATATAGCTTAAGTATAGTTTTAATAATTACCTACTTTTTATTATTACTTAGCCTTTATAAGTTAGCTATAGAATTAGCTTATAAAAGTTATTTAGCGCTATAGTTATTTATTATCTTTTAAAAAACTTTATACATAGCTACAGCATATTTCTTTAAAAGTTTTATATTTTATTTAAAACCTTAAAGTGTAAGCTATATCTAACATTCTTTTAGCATGTCTAAGTAGTGTTGTTAGAAATGCATTAGTGTAAAAAAAGTAGTTTAGTAGAGTCTTAGTAAAAGTAAGTAACTTAGGTGTGTAAGCAACTTGCCTGTAAAGTACGTTATATGTCTGTATGTAAGTACAGCTGCGTCTGTACACGCGTACAGCTGAATTAGGTTGCCTAAAACATTAGCTATCTAGCCTGTGCGTTAGGGGCTATGTGTACTTAAAAACTCTCTTTCTTTATATAAAAAGAGAGGGTAGTAGTTAATAACAAGAAAATCTTTACTTACTTACCTTTTAGTACACTCTTTAGGTGTATGTTTATTTAATTAAACCTAGGTTAACTAACACTAATTAGTTTATTAATAAACTATTTACTGCGTGCGTAGCTACGCAAAGGATATTATTCTTAATAGATAGATTTGTAAGAATTAATAAAACTGCTACTATATAAACAGCTTACTCCTACTACGTGCGTAGCTACGCAGAGAGGGCTTAGACAAGCATTATGCGCGCCCCTAGATTAACTAATTATATAAAGACAAGATTAGTAACCTGCTGCGTGCGTAGCTACACAAAAAGAGCTTACTACTAAGCCTTTATACGCCCTAAAGCCTCCTGTTAATATAGGCTATGCAACTACTTACCTACTGCGTGCGTAGCTACGCAGAGAAGACAATATAGGCTGCATAATTAGAAACCTACTATGTGTGTAGCTACATAAAGAAGGCTTCTTATTAGCAGCCTACTTTGTTAACACCCCCCCCCCTTAATTAATTACCTATATAAAAGGTAATAACTAACTAACACTTTTTTCTCCCTTTAAGGATTAATTGCTTGCACAGAAGGCAACTAACTAACACCTCCTCTCCCCTCTTACCTCTCTAGGGATTAATTGCTTACATAGAAGGTAACTAACTAACACCTTCTCTTCTTTTTTACCCCCTTAAGGATTAATTGCTTGCACAGAAAGTAATTAACCTACACTCTTCCCTAAGCTATAGCGTCTTTGTACACCTTATATAAAAAGTTATTAGGGGTTACATATATATTTAAAATAATTCTAACGTACTTCATAGGCGAGTTGCTCACACACCCGAGTCGCTCACTTTTGCCAAGACCCCACCCCAACAAACTCTATTATGGCCCATAACAACCCGCTCTGGCACTATATAGTACAGTACAGCCTAGAATATTATTTAGATACTACTTCTGCTTCTTGCTTACACATTTGCGTGTTATGCCTAGTCTAATTACACTATCTACAGCGCCTTTAGGATAGCTTACCTACTTTAGCTTACACCTGCTTCTTTACCTTTTTTCTGTTACTGCGCGCTTTAAACTTTTTTAAAGCTGTTAAGCATAGGCCTTTCTAAATTATTAAAGTTTTTTTTGCCTTAATTTACTTTCTTTTATGTAATTTATGTTATGTAGTAGCTTTATTAGCTACTTAAAGCTTAGTAATTTCTTATTACGCTAACACTAGCTTATGTATAATTATTACTGCCCCCTTTAAAACCTTCTTAAACACTTTAACTATAAAAGTTAGTAAACTATTTATATGCTTTTAAATTCTTATCTTTATAAATATTAATTATAACCTAAGTTTTAGAGTATTGCTTAGGGTTTACAACTGCTAGGGCTTATTATATATAGGTAGTAGTAGTAATAGAGTGCGTAACTTTACATTAAGGCCTATTATAACTTATTATAGGTTAAAAAGAACTAATTTAGCGCTTTAAAACCCTTCTTAGATATTACTAGAAATAATTATAGCATTATAAGCTACTTTAAAGCATAGCAGAAACTTTATTTTTGTAATATAAGTAATTAAGTTATGTATAAGGTTTTTAGCTTAGCGCTTATACACCTTTTTTAAAGAAGCAAAACAACCTACATTAAGTAGCTATAAAAAGTGTAATAAGTAAAAAGGCATGTAAATAGTAATAATTTTATTATTTTTATAGTATTACTAGAAATAAAGCAAGTTGTAGCTTTTATAGCTATTAATAACTAGCAGATAGTAGCTGCTAATAGTACACTTCTTTATATGCGCGTTAAAGTGCTTTAACTAGTCTAGACTAAGCTAATTAGTAGTCTAGCTGCGCTTAGAGATTATAATAACTTAATTCTAAAGTAGATTTTTCTTTTTATACTAGTTTAAAAAGTAGTTGCTACCCTAGAAAATAATAAAAAGTAAAATAGCCTACCCTTTAGTATTAATGCCCTAGATAGCTATTGTCTACTTCTAGTTACCTAGCTAGACTGCTTTTAGCTGTCCTTATCTCTCTAAACCTGTAATAACTGCTCTAGTAGATATCTAGCCTATTATAAACTTTATCTTATTAAAGTTGTACGTGTTATTATTCTAGATGCTATACTTAGCTTTAATATTCTTTATAAGGTTAAACTAGCTTTAAATTACTGTAAGATTTTTATAAAAGGCTCTTTTATAGTTATACTTATACTTAAACTTTACTTTAAGCTCTAGGTAACACTTAATAAACATATTAGGCTAGTTTATGCTAATATAGCCTATATTATGCTTAGCGTGCAAAGAATTAGCTATATTAGCTATAGCTGCTAGCTAGAGGGGAAATCCTTGCGCATCTAGCTTAAGTATGTGCTAAATAATTACCTGCTCCTTATTATTGTCTAGCTTTTATAAGTTAGCTATATAATTAGCTTAGAAAGGTTGTCTAGCGCGTTAGTTGCTTATTATCTTTTAAAAAACCCTATAGATAGCTGCAGCGCATTAGTTAAAAAGTGTTGCGTTTTATTTAAAAACCTAAAGTGTAAGCTATATCTAACATTTCTTTAACACATTTAAGTAGTGTTGTTAGGAATGCATTAGTGTAAGAAAAGTAGTGTAGTAGGGTCTTAGCAAAAGTAGGTAACTTAGGTGTGTAAGCAACTCGCCTATGAAGTACGTTACATAAAAAAGTAAATTTAGATCTTCTGCATAATAAAATAGATATAGACTCTCCTCTACTAAAATAATAAGCTTTATATATAGTGTATATCCTCTTAGACATGTGTAAGCTACTAAAAAAAAAGTATACACTATAAAAGTAAAATAACTTTAAAAGATAAATAACATATAATTTTAATAACTTTTTTTATGTAGTTAAGTAAGAACTTTTTCTTACTCTAGCTAAGCATAGGCACTATTCTAAAAGCAAGTTAAATTATACATAAGCTAAGAAGCTAGGTGTTGAATGGACTCTCTGCTAGCTAGCACTTGGTGTCAGCAAATGCGTACGAGACGGAGAGGTTTGCACGGTGTAAACATCGCACGGGGGTGTTAGGTAACTAGTGTTGATTGCTTCTTGTTTTTCCTCCGTACGGAGGAAAAGGGGGATATCTAGATGTTCGCGCACGGAGGTTCGCGCACGAGCATCATGTGACATAGATACGTGATCCTGCTCGTGCGTGATCGCTCGTATCCAGGCCGCGACGCTGCTGCTGCGTACGGACACTAGGGGATATTATAAATAAAAGAAGCACTAAGGGTTAGCTCTAAAAAAGAAAGTAGGAGAGTAAAAAAAAAAAAAAAAAAAGTAAAATTAATGTATAAATAAGTAAGTAACTGTATAAAAGTAAAAAGTTGCTAGTGTTTATATATAAGTATAGCTGCGTCTATACACATGTACAGCTAAATTAGGTTGCCTAAAACGTTAGCTATCTAGCCTATGTGTTAAGGGCTATGTGTACTTAAGAACCCTCTTTCTTTGTATAAAAAGAGAGGGCAGTAGTTAATAACAAGAAGATCTTTGCCTGCTCACCTCTTAGTACGCCCCTTAGGCGTACGTTTGTTTGATTGAACCTAGGTCAACTAACATTATAAGTTATTATATTTTACTATTAGTTGCTGCATTTTACTACAAGTTGTAACGATTCTCATGAATCGTTCCATCTCGGGCGTCCCGGAACCTCCGGAAGGCCCCTGTATCGGCTCTGACCCCGACCTGGCCCCGACCCCTGCTGTTACCCCTATTCCCTCATGTATTTAGTCGCACCTTTCCCTTGTAGCTAGCTTAGTAGTTTTCTAATATCCTTTGTACAAGGCCTATAGGTGTTAATGGAAATTCCTAGGTTCTAAGTCCCCACGCACTTCTATATGCCTCTAAGTGGATTCCTACTGCATTTAGACCTATTGTCTTGTCTGTGCTGTTATATTATATTAGAAAACTTACTTTTACTAGTAACAGCCTTATTATAATATTACACTAATTATTTGTTTAACTATATGTAAGCTCTAAAATGTGTTTAATTTAGTTTAAGTTTGTTAGATTAAAGCACTGTTTCTAGGCTTCCTAAGATGAATGATGGGTTTTAGATATAATGTATAGGATGATGATTGATTGTATTGATTGATCAATGTTTCTTTTTCTTTTTTGTCTGCTCTGCTCGTGTTGCTCGGCTTTGTTTTTCCGGTCCGAGTCCCTCGCGCACTAGCCCTATGCGCGACTAGCTGCAACATGCTGCAATTTTTTGCAAAATGCTGTTCGAGCTTATTGCTCGTACTATGTAGCAGCTTTCGTCCAGCGTTCCTCCTGTCTTGACAGTAGGTGCGCATATCTAACAAAGTTATAATACTTACACACTATTATATTAAACTATTTAGTTTATAGATAGAATTCTAAAGACTTTTTATTAACTAAGGGCTTTAAGTTTAGAACTTTCTATCCTCTATAATTAAAATTGCTTTTAAAAAAGTTGTAAAAAGTAGGCTAAAGTAGAAACTTAGAGACTACTAATAACTTATTAAAATTAAAGGCAACTACTAATGTCTAACTAACTACTTCTTACTTCTAGAATTAAAATACGCTTTAGCTAAAGTAAGCTTTTTAGAGTTAATTAATAACCTATGTTAACAGCTAAACCTACTTCTGCAGCACTTAAAGCTATACTTCTACTTAATTTAAAGTTAACCTTTAGTAGTATATTTATTAATAATTAGATTATTTAATTATAAGTATAGCTTAAGTAGCTAATTTAGCTAAAAACTACTAGTTAACTTTTACTAACTACTAAATTACTTCTAATAACACCTTATACTACTTTTACTACTTTAAGTGTAAGAGACCTTTTAGGCACTTTTTAGACTTAGTAAATTTACTTTACTAAACACATATTTAAAATTAAAATTTTTATAAATAGTAAAAAACTTATGTTTAAATAATAGTAAGCCTTTATTATAGATAGCCCTAGCATTAATTTAAATTACTATTAGAGTAAGTGCGCACATATAGCATTAATATAGAGACACACAGCTAGTATTGTAAAGGATTATCTAGAGCTAGAATACCTAGCTAAATTAGACTAGTTTTAGTTTAAAAGTGTAGAGAATATAATAAAGCTCTTATAAGCTTATTTTATTACTAGTTAAAAGAAAACTAAGGCATAATAAGTGTTCTAAACTTTTAGAGTAAATAAAAAGAAAGTGTTTTCTACATTTAAATCGCGCTTTATTAGTGCAGCTATTAAAAAAAAGTATTTTAGTTAGATTAGTCTTTTTACTTATAAAAGAAGCTTTTTTCTAGCCTATAAGTACTAAACTATAGTTTTAAATATACCTAAGTAAACTTTTTTAAAGCTATAGTAGCCTACCTTACAGTGTACAATCTAAAAAGAAGGACTTAAGAAAAACTTTATTATCTTATCTAAATTATTTTTAATTAATACATTACACTTGCTACTTTAATAATTAATAACTGCATATATAGTGTTTAGCTTAAAGAATACTGCTAGTAGTGTAAAGGAATACTTAGAGTAAGAACAACTAGCTAAATTAGACTAGTTTTAGTTTAAGAATGTAAAGAATATAACAGTAATACTTTATACTATAACTACTACTAATAAGAACTATTAGTCTATAGAGGGGGGGTAGTGTAATAATTCTTATAAATTGTTCTATCTTAGGCGTCCTAGAACCTCTAGAAGGCCCCTGCATTAGCTCTAACCCTAACCTAGCCCTAATTCCTGCTGTTACTTTTATTCCCTTATGTATTTAGTTGCACCTTGACCTTGTAGCTAGCTTAGTAGTTTCCTAATATCCTTTATACAAGGCCTATAGGTGTTAATAGAAATTCCTAGGTTCTAAGTCCCCACACACTCCCATATGCTTCTGAGTGGATTCCCACCGCATTCGGACCCATTGTCTTGGCTGTGCCGTTACACAAGTTACTACTACATGTTATAAATAGTAATTTATTAGAGACTTTAAACATAAAGAAGTTATTCTATTAAATAACTTTAAAAATAAGTAGGCGTTATAATACCTTACCTCGACTTGTCCTCTGACGGTAACGGAGGGTCCTGGGGAAGAGATAGGTGTGAGAGGTAGGGACGGAGTAGAGAGAGTCACGTGATACTTCTCTGACGTATGACGGTGCAAGGAGGGTGTACAGTCCTCCGTACAATCCAGCCGGAAGTACGGTGAGGGGGGAGGTTAGTAAAGAATGAATGAGGTGGAGAAGGTAAGATGTAGCTTTAGTCTCTCTGCAAATAGAAAACAGTCTTCTGCACGCTTTGTGTTAGGAAGGATATTAGATATATTGCTGTACCTAAGGCTGTGCCTTGAAGATAAGAATAACCACAACCTCTTAAACAGTGGAGGAAGGGTGAGACTATATACCCGCCTGCGATCGCACTGATCGCAGGTTTTGAAAGTGATCGCAGAATATTTCTTGCGATCACACTACACCTGATATGGATCACTACGTGATCACCGTGGGCCGTACCCCCAACCAATGGTCGTAACAGTAAGTTATTATAAACAAAAAATAACAGAGCTATAGTAACTGTAATAGGGTAGGCGCCCTGCCTGCAAAATAGATACTATATGACTTTCTCCACTGCACTAAAAGTTTCGCACGAGAATACTTAAGCTAATTATTTCTCGCATAGTATAATATATATAGATAATGCTAGGGCTGTCACTAGCACTAGCAGTTGCCTCTAGTCCAGCCTAAACCTCTATAAGCGAGAGAAAGCCACGTGGTTGACCGTGCCTACCTTGTTACAGTAACTAAGTAGGTGTTACTAAAAGAATATAAACTTTAAAAAAACTAGTATAACAGAAACATAATAATAAATAAAGCAGCTTACATTATAAGTTATGTAACAACAGTTGTAGCTAAAATAATAAACGTAAGCATAGTAGAATGCTAAGAATATAACTACCTAGTGTTGTGTCTTCTTATGTCTTTCTATTCTTTCTTACCTGTAACGATTCGCTTGAATCGTTCTATTTAAAGTTACCGAGCGAACCTTATATCTGAAGGTTCCTCGTATCTGCTCCGACCCGGCCCTGCCCCCTGCTATACCCCTATTCCCCCAAGTATTTAGTCGCACCTCTCCCCTTAGCTAGCTTAGTAGTTTTCTGATATCCTTTTGTACAAGGTGTCGCGTACAGCTATCCGTCTACATATATCCTTCTGCTGTGCTAGCTGGGAGGTTAACCTTTTGGCAAAACGCAACACAAGGCCTATAGGTGTTAATGACATTTCCAGGTTACTGAGTCCCCACGCACTCCCATATGCCTCTGAGTGGATTCATACCGCATTCGGACCCATTGTCTTGCCTGTGCCGTTACATTACCTGCCTATTGCTTGGCAGTGTTAGAGACTAAGGAAGCTAGTTAAGAAACTATTCTAAGAAGAATAGTAACAGTAGGTGGATAATATATTGTTCTATATTAAGCTAGGTAGCATGCAAGAAAGCTTACGTAATAGCTTTAATAAATAATTAACGTACATTATAGGCAAGTTGCTTACACACCTAAGTTACTTATTTTTACTAAGACTCTACTAAACTACTCTTCTTACACTAATGCATTTCTAATAACACTACTTAGACGCGCTAAATAGACATTAGATATAGCTTATACTCTAGGCTTTTAAATAAGACGTAACACTTTTAAAATAACATGCTGTAGCTATGTATAAAGTCTTTTAAAAAATAATAAATAACTAACACACTAGATAACTTTTATAAGCTAATTTTATAGCTATCTTATAAAGGCTAGGTAATAATAAAGAGCAGGTAATTATTAAGCCAATACTTAAGCTATATGCGTAAGGATTTTCCCCTTAGCTAGCAGCTATAGCTAATATAGCTAATTCTTTACACGCTAAGCATAATCTAGGCTATGTTAGCATAAACTAGCTTAGTATATTTATAAAGTGTTATCTAAAGCTTAACATAAAGTTTAAGCATAAGTATAACTATAAAAGAGCTTTTTATAAGGATCCTAGAGTAATTTAGAGCTAGTTTAATCTTATAGAGAATATTAAAGCTAAGTATAGCATTTAGAATAATAATATATATAACTTTAATAAGATAGGCTTTATAATAACCTAAATATCTACTAACTATACTTATGCTTAAAACTTTACTTTAAGCTTAAAATAACACTTTATAAACATGCTAAGCTAGTTTATACTAATATAGCCTAGATTATACTTAACGTGTAAAAAATTAGCTATATTAGCTATAGCTACTAGCTAAGAGAAAAATCCTTACACATATAGCTTAAGTATAGGCTTAATAATTACCTGCTTCTTATTATTACCTAGGCTTTATAAGTTAGATATAAAATTAGCTTATAAAAGTTATCTAGTGTGTAAGTTATTTATTATTTTTTAAGAGACTTTATGCATAGCTATAGTATATTATTTTAAGAGTGTTGCATTTTGTTTAAAAGCCTAGAGTGTAAGCTATATCTAATGTCTATTTAGCGCGTCTACGTAGTGTTGTTAGGAATGCATTAGTATAAAAAAAGTAGTTTAGTAGGGTCTTAGCAAAAGAAAGCAACTTAGGTGTGTAAGTAACTTGCCTGTGACGTACGTTATATAGTAAATAAAACAATTAAAAGTATCTAGTAATATTTAAAGATAACTATAGAAAGACAATCTAGCTAGAATATCTATAGTTTTTATATATCTCTTTGTTCTTTAGCTTAGTCGCTGCTAAGCTTTTAGTTGTCGCCTTAGCACTAGCTAAGGCTGTGTCTGCTCTTTCAGCTGCAGGAGGACTTGCTCTTGTTACGAATGGCACTCATACCTCTTCTAACTTGGGACATACTTGTGGAATAGGGAATTACTCTCGTCGAAACTCGGCCTTCTACATCTGTACACAGTCGAGCAAGAGTCTTTGATTCCCCCAAGGTATTTTCCCTAGGTTCAATCGGCACTCGGCTTTTGTATTGCATTAGTGGCTTTGGTAGTCATTATCTCCGCGGGCCTATTGTCGGAACAGACAGGGAAGGTAGGAAAGCGTGAGGTTGTATTGACTACCCACGAGAGACTATATACCATGGGAGCTCGGGCGCTCGGGGGTAGGAGAAACCTTACAGTCGAACGCTTGCTAAGCCTCGATCAGTGAGTGCAGGGCTCGTACATCACATACCCGACACCTATCATATGAGGATAACAGAAGAGCTTACCCAAGGATGATGTTACCCTCTTCTGGAGATCCCCGTTCCCAAGCATCCAACCAAACTTTCCCGACTCCTCTGCGATACGCTATACTTCCTTTTCGTTCAATCCAAAGAACATCGATCCATTTGAAAGTGAGTCCGTCCTTCACTCCAGGGTAGGTAAGGTTGTTTGCATCCCAGTGACTCTTGCTGTTGAAATGAATGCTCCGTACAAACTCGCTCCATCGAGGTATAGTGGCTTCGCATACGGCCATCAGACAGCACTCCCGGCCGGTATTTCCAAGATGTTCTCGCTCCACACCATCATCATGTGGACGAAGGTTGCCAACACCCGTTCCTTCATTATCTATGAGTCCCACTGTTCCCCAATTCGGATCAGGAAGACCCGCAAAGCGGAATGTAGCCGTTTGGACCCGTGAATAGAGGAATGGCTCCCACATATATGACGATAATGGCTGAACTGAAGTGCGGGTATCGAGTGGAACTGGGTGAGGGTTGCGCCCGCCGCTAAAACCCGCAATCTGGTCCATGCCAACTTCTTCCAATGTGTATTTTTCTGGTTGTTGGGAAGATTTCCAACCGGGGAGCTCGCCAACCTTGTCATCTTCGGCGTTCTGCCAGATGTGGTAATCATTTTTGATCTCTTCCATGCGACCAGTAACAGTGCTTTTCTTTCTCCAAATGTTGAGTGGTCGACGAAAGATGCGTAGTTCTTCACTCGTAAATGTAGGTGGCCTTCTTTCAGTGAGTACGAGATCTCCGTTGCACGGTTGGCGCAGAGAGAAACCAGCGCTTACCAGCAATCATCGATGGCGTCTGAAAAACTGATGCCTGAGTCTCCGTACCCTTGGTCCTCCCAGGCTATCCACGACCACGAAGGAAACATTTCTCTACGCTTGTTGTGCGGAACAACAAACGTCCATAAGAGCGACAAATCCAATAGGAATTCGGGCAAGGCGTAGAAAAATCCTCCAGGAAAAGAAGGAGCAAAAGTATGAATGATCGCACTAAAGGCTTTCAGTGCATCACCGGCATATGTTAGCTGACGCTTCGAGAATTGCGCACAAAGCCTGAAATAATGCGCCGCATCCGGCCAGAGCTTCTGAGTGATGCGCCACTGAGGCCCACCAAATTTTCGGTTGTGGCTTGTCAAATCTCGAGCAAGAATATGAGGAGAAGACAAGAGCTCAGACCAGATACCTCCGCCACACTCCCAGTAAACTGTGTCGTTATTGAAGACGAGGCATCTCCTTGAGACTACCCGCTCTTGGAAGGTCCTTCGAAAATTCAGCATGCTGTCAAGCCTTCGACTCATGAATTTGTGGACGAGGTTGATGGGATCACTGACCACGCTCTCTTGTGCCAGCTGCGCTTCTGTTCTATCTCATAAGCCCCGCGAAAGTGGACTTCTTGTGTCAAGGCATCTTCATCACCCCAGAACTCGTATCTTTCTATTGCCAGGAAGCAAAGGTCGTCAAACTCAACCAGCTCCTGGCCAATGCACCTTGGCTTTGACCCTCCCTGTACACCAGATATCCCCGTCCCGGAATCCCCTTCAGTCGCGATTATTGTGAAGTAAGACCGAGCATAGATTGATGCCATCTGTGCAATGTTGCCTTCGATAGAGGCTTCATCATCTTGCACAATGCATAGTCGATCCACCCACAGGTACCGAATGTCCAGGCTTCTGATTAAAATAATTGCATCTTGAATAGTCGCAGGAATTCGGTCCCAAGCATTTAAGAGTGAGCCCTGCTGAAGAAGTATCCTAAGATTCGCGCGAGTTGTTTGAAAAATATTCAGTTGCTGACCCCAGACGTAGGACAACGCGACGTAAATCTGGAACTGGTTCGTGTGACCTGGTACCAAGCAATTCCTCTGCACGTCGATGAACATGACTTCTGCGGGCGCTTCACTGTTTCCTAGCTGGGACTCAGTACATGTGGACTGGTGAGTGAAGCCGCAGTCTCGGATCCAATGGTTGATGCGTTCAATGCTTATCCACCCAGGATCTGCCCTTATGAAATGGCGACCACAGTCTTCGACAACTTCTGACGGGATGAGGACCATTTTGTACGCCGTGGTCTATGGGAAAGACTTGAATCAGCAGAATTCCCTTTCAGTATCACAGTCTATCTGAAATACAAGTTCTATCCCCCAACTCTAGTACGGGGTGGCTAAATAAATTTGACTCACTTCTAGCCGCGTAGGATCAGCGGTTTCGTCCCTCAACCGAATAATGAGGCACCCGCTATCACTAGAGGCCTCATTATCACCACTTGAAATAATCACGGACGCATCGTAGTAGGCCTGAGTGCTAAACAAACGAACAAGGGATTGACAAGAAACACAATCCTTAGCATTCTCAATGTCGCGCCATCTTCCTATACGGTGTCCTCTTGGATTCTCTTCGATCCGAAATTTCGGCCAATTTCGGACGATACATGCAATCTTGTGGCAATTAAAGCACGCTTGGCTTGCGGGGTGGGTCGTGTCAGGGTCCTGGTATGTTCTCTTATCATCCATTCGCAAAATGTTTTGCGTTACTGTAGGGTAATTGATCCGCTTTCTCCAGTCGACGGCATATATCTCTTATTGAAGGGATATTTTGTGGAGGGCAGTGCTAGGCAGCAAACCTGGAAAAACGCGACGTCGACGCGATCACAGCCTCAGAGACAAGGTGGACGCAGCCTGAGGGTTCGTTCCTAGAGGGCCAGGCCGGAGAGTGGCTCGCGCTACCCGCTACCCCGCACTAGGGTCCCCTGGACGTGGTCTTTCTGCACGTGATCGTAATGGTGTCCTCGCGAAATGGTATTTAGAAGCCTTCCGTAAATTGATTTCGAAGTTATTGCTATGATTCAATAGTCTCGCTCCAGATCCGCATGTTTGCTGACATATCTCTATATGGGTAGTGGTACTGTCTCGGTGTGGGAGGTGCTCACGCTCCACAGTATCTTTTGCGATAATAAGAAACACATCGCGACGTACTCAAGATGGATGGTATATCTCGACTACATACGCGAAGTATTGTAAGACATGAGTATGTTACATAAGTTTTACATTTAACAACTTATTAATAAAATCTTGAATAAATTTATAAGAGTTATTAATACTCTTAAAAAAACCTCTTTACCTATAGAGTTAAAGCTAGAGCAGAATAGAGGAATAGTAAATATAGAGGATAAAAATAAAGTTTAATAAAAAATAAGTTTTTTATTTTTATAGCTAACGTACACTATAGGCAAGTTGCTTACTGTCAGATTGAAGCACTGTTTCTAGGCTTCCTGAGATGAATGATGGGTTTGGATATGATGTATAGGATGATGATTGATTGTATTGATTTATCGATCCTTTTTCTGCTCTACTCGTGTTGCTCGGCTTTTGTTTTTCTGATCCGAGTCCCTCGCGCACTAGCCCTATGCGCGACCAGCTTGCAACATGCTGCAATTTGCAGCAACATACTGTTCAAGCTTATTGCTCGTACTATGTAGCAGCTTTCGTCCAGCGTTCCTCCTGTCTTGACAGTAGGTGCGCATATCTAACACTTACACACCTAAGTTGCTTACTTTTGCTAAGACTCTACTAAACTACTTTTCCTATACTAATGCGTTCTTAACAACACTACTTAAACACGCTAAAAAAAATTAGATATAGCTTACACTTTAAGCTTTTAAATAAAACATAACACTTTTAAAGTAACATACTACAGCTAACATACTTTACAGGTAAGTTACTTACACACTTAAGTTACTTACTTTTACTAAAACCCTACTAAACTACTTTTTTTATACTAATAGATTTCTAATAACACTACTTAAATATGCTAAAAAAAATATTAAATATAGCTTACAATTTAAGCTTTTAAATAAAATATAACACTTTTAAAGTAACATACTATAGCTATATATAAAGTTTTTTAAAAAATAATAAATAACTAATATACTAAATAACTTTTATAAGTTAGTTCTATACCTAACTTATAAAAGCTAGATAATAATAAAAAGTAGGTAATTATTAAGCATATATTTAGGCTACATATATAAGAGTTTTCTTTTTAGCTAGCAACTATAGCTAATATAGCTAATTCTTTACATGCTAAGAGTAATCTAGGCTATATTAGCATAAACTAGCCTAGTGTTAGAAGGACTATCTATTCTTATACACTTAGCATAGTCTGTGACTATAGCTATAAGAGTAGAGAGTATAAGCTAGTGTATAAAAGATTAGTTATAATAGATCTAATTAGTATAAGTTATTAAAAGACTTAATTATATACTAGTTAGTTATATAGCTAGTTAGTTATATAGCTAGTTAGATAACTAGTTAGTTATATAACTAGTTATGTAACCTTAGCTTAGAAGGCAAGCCTTCTAGAGTTAGGTTAAAGGTCTTCTATATAATATTAATGTAAGAAGAAATTGCGTGCAAATACTATCTAAATGCTATACAGATACTTAGAATGTTTATAAAGTGTTATTTAAAGCTTAAAGTAAAGTTTAACTATAACTATAACTATAAAAATGCTTTTTATAAAAATTTTAAAGTAATTTAAAGCTAAGTATAGTATCTAAAATAATAACACATGTAACTTTAATAAAATAAGCTTTATAATAAGCTAAATATTTACTAACTATAATTATACTTAAAACTTTACTTTAAGTTTTAAATAACACTTTATAAATAACGTACTTCACAGGCAAGTTACTTACACACCTAAGTTACTTACTTTTGCTAAGACCCTACTAAACTACTTTTCTTACACTAATGCATTCCCTACAACACTACTTAGACGCGCTAAAAGAATGTTAGATATAGCTTACACTCTAAGCTTTTAAATAAAACATAAAATTCTTAAAGAAACATGCTGCAGCTATATATAAAGTCTTATAAAAGATAATAAATAACTATAGCACTAGATAACCTTTACAAGCTAATTCTATAGCTAAATTATAAAAGCTAGGTAATAAAAAGAAGCAGGTAATTATTAAGACTATACTTAAGCTATATGCGTAAGGAATTTCCTCTTAGATAGCATTTATAGCTAATATAGCTAATTCTTTATGTGCTAAGCGTAATCTAGGCTATATTTATATAAACTAGCTTAGTATTTTTATAAAGTGTTATTTAGAGCTTAAAGTAATATTTAAGTATAAGTAACATACCTAACAGGTTAGCCGGCCACACAGATTAGCCGGCCACTTTTGCTAAGCCCCTACTAAAACCACTCTATTCTCTCGCAAAACAGCCCACTTTAGCCCTGTATAAAGTAATATAACATAAGATATTATTTAAAGTCTACTTCTACTACTTACTTACATGTACGCAAGTTATGCCTAGTTTAATTGCACTACTTGCATTGCCTTTAACTTAGCTTACCTTTTTTAGCGCGCACCTACGTCTTTAGCTTCTTCCTATTACTACGCGCTCTAAACTCCTTTAAAGCAGTTAGACAAGCTCTATCCTTAACTATTAAAGTCCTTTCTGCCTAAATTTACTTCCTTTTATATAATTTATGTTATGTAGTAGCCTTATTTGCTACTTAAAGCTCTGTAATTTTATAGCCTACTTTATTATATTAATGCCCTAGATAACTATTATCTACTTTTTATTACTTTACTATATTACCTTTAGCTGTTTTTGTCTTTTTAAAGCTATAATAACTACTCTAGTTAATATTTAGCCTATTATAAAGCTTAACTTATTAAAGTTATACTTATTTTTATTCTAGATACTATACTTAGCTTTTATATTAGCTACTAGGTAAAACTAGCCTTAAATAACCTTTAGATCTTTATAAAGCGCTCTTTTATAATTATACTTATAATTAAACTTTATTATAAACTTAGGGCAGTGCTTAACCTACATACTAGTCTAGTTTAAGCTAACCTAGCCTAGATTACGCTTTATAGGCAAGGAATTAGCTATATTAGCTATAGCTGTAAGCCTAGAGAAAAATCTGTGTGTAATAAGCTTAAGTATATACTTAACAACTACTTTTTTTTTAAGCTTAGTTAGATTCCTTAATTTAAGCTAGCATTCTACTTGTAAAGGCTGTCTAGTGTGTTAATTACTTAGTGTTATATAAAAGACATTATAGATAGCTGCAGCGTGTTGTAAGGAAAGTTTTAAGTCTTATTTAAAAGCCTAAAGAGTAAGCTGTATCTAACGTTCTTTAGAAGATTTAATCTAGTGTTGTTGTTAAGGCATTATGTAGATAGGTAGAGTTTAGTAGGGGCTTAGCAAAAGTGGCCGGCTAACCTGTGTAGCCAGCCAACCTGTTAGGTACGTTACAACTATAAAAAAGCTTTTTATAAAAGTCCTAAAGTAATTTAAGGCAGGTTTAGCCTTATAAAGAATATTAAAGCTAAGTATAGCATCTAGAATAAGAACATGTATAACTTTAGTAAGACAGGCTGTATAATTAGCTAAATATCTTTTAACTATACTTGCGCTTAAAACTTTACTTTAAGCTTTAAATAACACTTTATAAACATACTAGGCTAGTTTATGTAAATATAGCCTAGATTACACTTAGCGCATAAAGAATTAGCTATATTAGCTATAAATGCTATCTAAGAGGAAATTCCTTACGCATATAGCTTAAGTATAGTCTTAATAATTACCTGCTTTTTTTTATTACTTAGCCTTTATAATTTAGCTGTAGAATTAGCTTGTAAAGGTTATCTAGCGCTATAGTTATTTATTATTTTTTATAAAACTTTGCACATAGCTGTAGCATATTTCTTTAAAAGTTTTATGTCTTGTTTAAAAGCTTAGAGTGTAAGCTGTATCTAATGTTCTTTTAGCACGTCTAAGTAGTGTTATAGGGAATGCATTAGTGTAGAAAGAGTAGTTTAGTAAGGTCTTAGTAAAAGTAAGTAACTTAGGTGTGTAAGCAACTTGCCTATAAAGTACGTTATACTAAGCTAGTTTATACTAACATAGCTTAGATTACACTTAGTGTGTAAAAGACTAGCTGTATTAGCTATAGCTACTAGTTAAAAGAAATTTTATATATATATATATAGCTTAAGTATATGCTTAATAATTACCTACTTTTTCTTATTACTTAGCTTTTATAAGTTAGCTATATAATTAGCTTATAAAAGTTATTTAATATATTAGTTATTTTTTTTAAAAAACTTTATATATAGCTATAGTTAGTATATTACTTTAAAAGTGTTCTATTTTAAGTAAAAGTTTAAAGTGTAAGGTATATCTAATATTCTTTTAGCATGTTTAAGTAGTGTTATTAGAAATATATTAGTGTAAAAAAAGTAGTTTAGTAAGGTTTTAGTAAAAGTAAGTAACTTAGGTGTATAAGCAACTTCTTTGTAAAGTACGTTATAGTATATTACTTTAAAAGTGTTATATTTTATTTAAAAGCCTAAAGTGTAAGCTATATCTAACATTTTTAGCACATCTAAGTAGTGTTATTAGAAATGCATTAGGGTAAAAAAGTAGTTTAGTAAGGTCTTAGTAAAAGTAAGTAACTTTAGTGTGTAAGCAACTTGCCTGTGGTGTCTGTTATAGAAATAGAAATATTTAAATTTAGTTAGTAATTGTGTCACGGTTAACTTGAACATGCCTCGGACTCTCCCCGGAGAGCCCTCGGCCCGGCCTTGGGCACATATATATATATCCTCTCACGAACCCCTGAGTCTCCTCAAAGATTCGTCTATCAATACTATCCTGTGCCCCCTTCTGCGCTTCATGCTTCCTGCTTCACAGTGCTCTCACAAATTGCCTGAATAATTACGCTCCTAAATGGATTTATTCTACCCTTGCAGAGCTTGGATCGCTAGGTGGCTAATGACTTTTGGTAGGTGACTGTACACTTATTGGGTGGCAGTTTCGACCTGTAGTACTCTGCCGCATAAGGCGCGTTTGTGGTTGCCTTGTCAGCCTACCTGCAAGGATTGCGTCTCATTAGCCCCTACTCCTCCTTCTGTGCGCCACACTGTCAGCTCATCCAATTGAACCAACATGGCAGTGACCGGGTCAGGGCGGCTATTTTCCGGGGTGAGTGCACTGCGACGCCTCAAGGTCGCACAAAGAGGCGACTTCGAAGCTCCTCGCTCTCGCGCACTTCCTGTCTTTCACGGTCGCTGACAATTGACAACAACGATGCCTTCCAACGTCATCCTCATTGCCTCAGGCATTGCCACTACCTATGTCTTCTTGCGATGCTTACTGGCGTTCACCCAAGATGCGAAAGAGCCTCCGGCACTCGAAACTGCGATCCCATTTCTGAGCCCCATGATTGGAATGAGAAAAAAGGCGAAGTTCTACATTGACCTTCGGTGAGGTAACAATGACAATCAGGAATGTTCATGGCACTCATAGACTGTTAGCGACAAGTTCAGGTTACCTATCTACACCCTCCGTATTCCGTTCATGAGACTCTACATCATAAACTCCACCGAGCTTATTCCAGTTGCGCAAAAGCAAGTCCGCATACTGGACTTTGCTCCAATGGAATCTAAAGTGGCCATGAATGTTATGGGTTCCGGTCCTGAGGGCAAAAAAGTTCTACTTAGGAGTAAAGAAGGTGTTGGCGATTATGCGTACGCCATTCTGTTCGACAAAGCTATTCATGCTTCCGTGAGTCCAGGCCCCCAACTCGACGCTATGAATAGATCTTCTGTCGAGATTGTGGCAAGGTCTGTCGAAGAACTTGCGTCCCGTTCTCCGGCGCGATTGAAGCTCTTCGAGTGGGTGAAGAAAGAGATCACTTTTGCGACTACTGAGTCTGTCTATGGCCCTAAGAACCCATTCAGAAACCCGAAGGTTCAGGACGCCTATTGGTAAGCCAGCGCAGCACCTCGGGAGATGCATGCTGCTTATACAAAACAGGAGATTTGAACCTGGAATCATCATAATGTTACTGAACTTGTACCCTAATCTACTCGCGAGGGACAGTGTCCAAGCGCGCAAGGAGATCGTTGATGCCATTAACGACTATTTCGCCTCCCACGCGCACGAAGAGGGGTCCGCCTTTGTGCAGTCCCACTACCAGCACAAAATCGATCAAGGTGTCACAGGCAAAGATGTAGCGAGATTCGAGATTGGCGCTATCATTGGCATCCTCAGCAATACGATTCCAGCCTCATTCTGGGTACTGTATCACACATTCTCGGACCCTACGGTTTTGGAGGAGTGCAGGAAGGAGATTTTGGCATGCTGCAAAGTCGAGGGCAACACTTGCACTCTGGATATTGTGGAGGTGAAGGCTTCTTGTTCGATCCTACTCTCAATTCTGAAAGAGTCTTTGCGATTCCACGGAATTGGGACATCTGTTCGCGTCGTAACGCAGGACCATCTCCTTGATGGAAAATATCTGCTCAAGAAAGGTGGCATCGTCATGATCCCGGGACCGGTACAGCACAGCTCGACACTCGCTTATGGAGAAGACGTCGACGGATTCGAACATATGCGGTTTGTACGCTCACCAACACGGAAACGACCGAGTCCAATCGCATTCCGAGGCTTTGGAGGGGGTTCAACGCTCTGCCCTGGCCGACACTTCGCGACTACAGAAATCCTAACCTTTGTTGCCCTGATCATTGCTCGGTTCGACTTCAAGCCTGTCCGAAGCGAATGGGTATGCCCCAAGACGGACAAAGCCGGCATGGCAGGTACCATCGCACCACCGAATCTAGACGAGGATGTGGAGGTGGAAGTTACACCCACTGCAGGCGAAATGGCTGGAAAGATCTGGAACGTTGTGCTCTCTGCATCAGACAAGGGCGTGGAGCTCTCAGCAGAGGATAGCCAGTAGATTGGTATCCATTAAAGTCAAGGAAACTGTGAAAGCTGTTGCCGCACAATTGTAAAGTAATTTAAATTCAATATTCATGTGTCTGCCTTCCGGACTTCGCGTACTTCCCTCTGCGTTTGCCGCCAGCATCGATTGAGACATGGCGCTTCATACGATATCTGATGTGTATTTTTCTCTCACACCAGGGTTACCTCTCAGAAGGACAGTCTACCCCAGAAGATCTTTCGCACGGATGGGGCGTCAATGGAGATTCAGCCCCTGCCAATGCATGCTCCTGGCCCCAACGAATCGTACGATCTCTTGATCCAATAACAAACCAGATGTCAACTTCAGGATTCCAGTTCCATTCCGCCGTAGTCTTTGCATAGCTTGCATTATGGTGTTCTCAACTAGCCTAGTCATTCTCGCTAAGCTACAATGCTGTGCCGCAATATAAGACCAACAAGGCTTCGCTTCGGGACGACCAAAAATCCCCGGTCAGTGGACTTCAACGTTTTTGTCACCCCCCATTCTCATGCAAGATCTTATTTCTCGACGATACTGAGCCTCGCTCGATATCAAGAAAACTCACGAACTCATCTTGACCCAGTCAGCTCAATGGGGTCAAAGCCATAACCTGGGTATGAACAATATGGCAACAAGACCGACATAAAGGGACCGTACCGGCTTTAGCAGTGCCGCAGCTCAAGAAAATATCTGCCCACATTCGTAGAAACAAATCCTTCCTTTTCAGCTACCGAACCTTCGCCTGATTGCCATCACTCACAATGTCGCCTGGTCCTCAAAGGTCTGTTAACCTCGTTGCGGGCCAGAAGCACCCGAACAGCATCACTACGTTCGCAATTGTCATCGCCTTCGCCTGGCTGATAGGCAAGCTGGTGCTCGGCTTACAGTCACCCTGGGCCGATCGTAAGTAATACCGAGCTGTCGACAGACATATGTGCTAATACAAGCTAGGAGCAAGTACGATATTCCTGGTAAGCTCTCCAGCCATTAGGTACTGCAACAGTCACACTCGTTTGTCTCCCGGGGGAGTTCAACCTCCTGGGGCCAAATAGGATTCAACCCCCTGGCCGGGCTTTGAACATTCTGTTGCCTGCTCAAGTGAACATGGAGTTGGAACTCGAGGGAGGTGGCACAGTATACTTGATATGATATATCAAATGGGAACCTTGTCCAACTTTGTAGTTACTAGCTAGCAGTATGGATACTTCCACAATCATGTCGTGGCACCCTCTCGTCCTCAATGTTACTCCTTCGATGAACTTCACGTCGCGGGTATCTATCCCTAAGGTGCCTTCCGCCAACAGTTACTCAAACTCAGCAAGCAACGCGAAGTCCTCCTATTTGGTACAGTTGGTACTCATCTTCGTTGCTACCAACTATGTTCACGCTCGTCTCCATTTTCAAAAAGCACAAGTCCGGCAAAGCACAGTCAGCAATGAGGCCCCTCCAATGTATCCCCACATTTTTCTATCCATGGCGCATACGCTAGGTTTCATATTCAACGATCCCGATTTCTTGAAGAAAGCGTCGTAAGTACAAGAATTGTGTCGACACCAAGCGGTCTGCATACTCACGATGCTCACAGATTATAGGCAGGGAAGCTCACCTCCTCGAGGATCCGGGTGTTTGGAAAAGATCTCTATCTGTTTCAAGACCGAGAAACCGTCACAAAGCTTTGGAAAGCCCGCTCATTATCCGGCCCTATCAAATTCTACGTGCACGTGCTCAGACATCTCTTTGGTATGGACGAGCGTGACATTGCCACATACAAAGCGGACAACTCGGGTCCATTCCTCAAGCAGTTTCCAGGAAGTAGTGTTAAGCACAACAACCGGGTTGATCACCTGACCCATGAAGGGTTCAAAAGAGCTTTCAGTGATCCTGGCCTCGCTCCTATGACGCACCGATACATGAAAATACTAGACAAGAAATTGTGTGAGTCCTTAAAGGGTTCTGGTTGGAACGATATGCCTGACCTGCTCGAATTCTGAAGAATGGTCCATGCGTCTCTGATCAAAGTCAATCCGACCTTCCTTCGCGATCTGGGAATTTGATGGTTCGACACCTTTACTCGCCAGACTGGTTCCAAAGTTTCTAGTTCCAAAACCTTATGAAAGACACCAGAACCTTCACCGGCAGTTCACGCCTTGGTATGCTTATGCACGACAGCACTTTTCAGAGACTTGTATTTATGATGATGGCAATGGTGACCCGTACTGGGGATCGGAAGTTATTCGCTACCAGCAGCGAATGTACCTTGGAGCTGATGGATTCAACGATGACTCGCTTGCAGCGGCCGACCTCGCTCTTGTGTGGGAGTGAGGCTTCAGTGTTACGTTCCGACTTAGGCACTCTACTTACTAACCGGGAACATCAGCACTCTGGGTAACGCAACTCCAACGACAATGCTTTCCGTCTACCACGCATTCAAGGACCCATGTCTCCTCCATCGCGTGCGCTACAACCTCCAGTCCACCTTCAAAGGCAGCCGAGCACTGAGATAGATCCCTGCATACTCATTCAGGATCCACTCTTGTCATCAGTACAAGCAGAAACTCCGCGGTTGTATGTTAACGTTTGCGCCATGTTGAGCTCACCCCACAGTGATATCGCTCTGGGTTGCTGATGGATGCCTAAGGGTGATGTCGGGTTAGTTCACTCCAGCATCACGCACAAGGACGGCAACTTCTGGAGCACCATGGAGTCCAAGTGGTGGCTGCGCCTTGCTGCAGCTGCAGGGATAACAGAACATGCCTCGCCGAAGAGAGGGGCGCGTCTGGGCAAGGAAATTGGGGATCCGTTCCCTTTTCCGGAGCCCTGTCATATTGTAGGCACTCCTGTGGCACAGCCAAAACAGTGAAATTCTCGCTTAGCGCGAAACAGGTGCTCGCAAGTGTTCTTCCCTCCCCACGTTTTACCCTGTACACATCGACTCGAGGGAACCTCGGTTGGGACAAGCCCATGGGCCGACAATCGTCGCCGGCGCCAGGCGTCGCCTTTCGAGGACTCAATGTATTTGGACAACACTCTAGCGACACCGTCCAACAGAGCGACACCTCCTACCTACTGGCCTTTCCGCGAAAACTTCTACAACTCCTTCAATGGCGAAGTACTCCGAGGTCTCACATCCTGCACGGTTTCAATGGTCTAGTACAACATGGAGAAATGGTTCTTGTTCTGGGGAGACCTGGAAGTGGATGCTCAACCCTACTAAAGACATTGGCTGGTGACATGCCTGGCTTACATGCCGACAAAGCGTCGAAGGTGCTCTACGATGGTGAGCTTTGGACTGAAAGGAGGCGATGGTCAACTGACCGTTCGACCTAGGATCGCCACTCACTCACAAGCAACTGCGAGGTCATGCTATCTATCTGGCAGAGCTCGACGTTCATTTTCCGGAACTAGCTTTGGGACAAACATTGGAGTTTGCACTGGAATTACAAAGATCCAACCATGATGCAAAGTCAAACCCAAACATGACAGCGCATGATATCGCTTCTAAATTCAAACTCGAAGCTGCGTACTACACAAAAGTCGGCAACGCAATGATACGAGGTCTAAGCGGCGGCGAGAAACGCCGCACCAGCATCGCAGAAGTGTTTATAAGCCAAAGCCAACTCCAGTGCTGGGATAACAGCACTCGCGGATTGGATAGCTCGACAGCCCTATCTTTGGTACGGATTCTGAGGAGATCGACGACCGAGACTCAAGCAACAGTTCTGATGAGCATTTACCAAGCATCAAATTCTATCTACGAGGTATGTCATGAACATTCGGGCCGTCATTATCAGAAGTATATCTGAAACTTTTTGCAGTGCTTTGACCGCGTCATGGTACTTTATGAAGGGTATCAGATCTATTACGGCCCTGTTGCAGATGCCGTTGCGTACTTTGTTGACATGGGCTTCGAAAAACCTCCTCGAGCAACATCAGCAGACTTTCTTACCTCTGTTACTAATCCAGCTGAGCGCCGCATCCGTGACGGATACCAAAACCGTGTCCCACGATCCGCGGAAGAGTTCAATGAGGCTTGGAGTCGCAGCGATATAGCGAAAGCTCTTCTTGATCAGATACAGATCACTGAGGAGACGATCCGGGATAGTAGAAAGCTGCATTCCTCTTTGAACTCTCGGTAAGTGTGTTCCATTGCTTACCCTGGTAATTTGAGCGGGTATAGACTAATTATTGGTGTGTGCAGTCGTACATATGATGTATCAACACGAACCCAAATCGCATTGTGCATACGACGCGGATTCCAAAGACTGCGAAATCACCCCGGACCCCAGCTTGGTAGTGTCATCGGCAATACTATCATTGCCATTGTAGTGGGAAGCGTCTATTATAACCTTTCTGATGATACTGCCGGCATGGATAAGCGCGCTGTCCTGCTATTCTTCTCACTAATGATCAATGCATATGCTCCAGCATTTGACGTAAGTTCTACCTCAGAGACATTCCCCGTACAAACTAATCCGGATATCAGGTACTTTTGATGTGGGCACAGCGCCCAATAGTTGAGAAGCACCACCGATACGCTTTCTACCAGCCCTTTACTGAGAGCATCGCCTCATACATTTGCGATCTGCCAAACAAGCTAGCGACTGCCGTCATGTTCAACGTAACACTGTATTTCATGACTAGTCTTCGAAGATCTGCTAGCGCCTTCTTCACGTATTTGTTAATCATGGTTGTGACCATCTTGACTATGTCAATGTACTTCCGCACTGTCGGATCGCTCTCTAGGACGCACGAGCAGTCGATGGTGCCTAGCTCAATGCTCATCCTTCTCTTCAGTGCGTATACCGGTTACATTATCCCTGCGAAGGATATGGTACCTTGGTTAGCGTGGTTTCGAAGGCTCAATCCGGTCGCGTATGCGTACGAAAGCCTGATAATCAACGAGGTCAGTGCGATGTTCATGGTTGGGCAAGTCGATCCTAACCATAGTAGTTTGGCAGCCGACACTTTCCCTGCTCCCAAATGATACCTTTGAGTGGATCGCGAGCGGATAACATGCAGCATCAGACATGCGCAGTCATCGGCGCACAGCCTGGCCAGATTGACATTGATGGCTCGGCTTACATTGAGAGAAAATACAGCTACGTTGGCTCGCACCTTTGGAGGTACGTCACATGGTGATTGCGAGGACCCACAGGCTGAACAAGATAGAAACTTCGGGATCCTACTGGTGATGTTCGTGATCCTTGGTGCTACCCACCTTGTGGCAACTGAGATGATACCTGCGCAACGTTCGCGTGGAGAGGTTCTCATCCACCGACGAAGAGTGAACCATCGAAGATTCAAAGGAGGTGATGAGGAGTCAGGAACCACTCAGACCGGCAGAGGAATGGTTCTATCGCACAACTTCGACGATGAGAAGTCGTGCGCGGGGTTACAAGAGAATGGTAACTACGTTCTGGCCCAATCTGAATTGATCTCTTCAGACGACGCAGCCGTTTTCCATTGGAGCAACCTCAGCTACTCCATACAGGTTGGCAAAAGAAGCCGGCAAATTCTGCATGACGTCGAGGGCTGGGTTCGACCTAGGAGCCTAACTGCGCTGATGGCAAGTCATGCATTCTCAACCCACCACATTCACTAACCAGATAACAGGGAGTGACAGGTGCGGGAAAGACGACCCTACTAGACGTTCTCGCACAGCGTGTCACTGTTGGACATATTAGTGGAGACGTCTATTTCGGAGACGAAGCACCTGATGTTTTTTTCCAGCGCAAAGTCGGATACGTCCAGCAAGATGACATACATCTACCCACCGCCACGGTTCGCGAGGCATTGGAGTTCAGCATTCGATTGCGCCGCCCTGACTACTCATCCGTAGATGGACCGCAGCAAGTCGATGACGTGCTTGATCTGCTAGAGATGACATCATACGCAGATGCAATTGTGGGTGTTCCAGGCGAAGGTACAGTCTCGGCGTCTTGACTATTTCAGCATGAAGCTGACATGCCAGGTCTCAACGTCGAACAGCGCAAAAGACTCTCCATCGCGGTGGAGATGGTAGCAAAACCAGAACTGCTACTCTTCCTCGGTAAGCAAGTTCAGCTCGTAGCTGATAGATACATGCTTAATACCTCGCTAGATGAACCAACATCAGGCCTCGACAGTCAAACGGCGTGGTCCATCATCATGTTGCTCCGCAAGCTAGCTAACAGTGGACAAGCGATACTGGTAACGATTCATCAGCCTTCTTCTCAACTCTTCGCGCTTTTCGACCGACTTCTCCTCCTTAACCCGGAAGGAAAAGTTGCTTACTTCGGAGAAGTCGGACAAGATGCAATGACGGTCATCAAGTACTTTGAGCGCAACAGTGCTGCCCATTGTGATGTCTCGCAGAATCCAGCCGAATGGATCTTGGATGTTTCGAGCAAAGACGTTACTCCAGATGGACGTGTCACGAATTGGCATGAATGTTGGGTCCAAAGCCAGGAGAGAGAATCGGTCATGGATCAGATTGCCAATCTCAAGAAACACCGAGCTTCAGCCCCAGATTCAAATTCCACGCCTCGTGACAGCTACTACGCTGCGTCTTTCACGACTCAGCTAAGACTTGTGACGCGACGAATGTTTCAGGACTATTGGCGAGACCGGGTTTATCTTTATTGCAAACTGACCTTATGTGTGGTCACCGTAAGCTCTCATCCTTGACCTTTATCTCTTTTTTCGGGCTAAGATAACGCAGACTTTGCTCAACGGGCTTTCATTCCTCAATGCAAGGCTCGACATCCAAGGGATTACCAACATCTTCTTCTCTGTCTTTCTATTCACTCAACTCTTCAGCACTATCGACCAACAAGTTATCCCGCGCCTCGTGGATGGCCGTTCAATATTCGAAGCTCGAGAGAAACGCTCAAAGACCTACTCATGGACAGTTTTCCTCACAGCCAACATCCTTGTCGAGCTATTCTGGCAAACTATCGCTTCTGTCCTCGTCTTCATCACCTGGTACTACCCCACCGGTGTATGGAGGAACGAAGACCCTAGTTTCCCCGGATCAGAAAGAAGTGGGCTTGCGTTTGGTATGATCTGGCTCTTCTGTCTCTGGATCTCGACATTTTCGCAAGTTGTAGCAGTCGGTATGACTCATGCCGAGACTGCTGTTCAAATTGCTACTCTATTCTTTTGGCTTTCACTAGTCTTCTGCGGGTAAGTGCTCCTTCGTCCTATGAGCATACTTAGCAGCTAACGTTTGATGCAGTGTTTTGGTTACACCGGGGAATCTACCGCAGTTCTGGCACTTCGTATACAGAGCGTCGCCATTAACATACTTCATCGATGGTACGGTCGTCGCAAGTCTAGCCAATACGAAGATTACCTGTTCCGACGTGGAGATTCTTCACATCAACCCACCTGTTGGGTTGACATGCAATACTTATATGGAAGGTTGGATCGGTATGGCTGGTGGGTACCTGAGGAATCCGTCAGCGACACAAAACTGCGAATACTGCCAACTGTCTGACACAAACGTCCTTCTCACTGAGTTCGGGGTCCACGTTCCTGATCGATGGCACAACTTCGCATATTTGACAGTTTACGTTGTTTTCAATATCCTGGCGACATTTGCGATATATTGGGTCGCCCGGGAAAGGAAAACGACAAAGTCGGATATCTCCAGGGCAAAGGGTCTTGAGTCAAATGAGAAGACGAAGTAAGGTAGGATGGATGCGACGTATGCATATCAACAAATTGTGGGTAGGGGCCACAGTCGGGCTTGCCGGCAGAAGCCGTCGCAAGTCTGACTCAGCCGCTCACATTCGATCTAATCAATTCTTGGTGATTCTTCTTTAATTGCAATCTTAATCCCCTTCTGTCGCTTCTTCTCCAGGAACCTTTTACTCTTAGTACGCCTAAGTGGCGCATTGATAATTCTCGCAACAGTGGGATGCACACTATCTCGCTCACTACCTTTATGGATTAGGAACTACTATCCTGACAAGATTTTGAAGTCATATATGCGGATGAAAAATTCGATTTCGCATGTAAATATTATCACGATCCCAGACCTCTGTCAAGTTTTCGCATCAGAGATCAGATCCGCTCTTCATTTTCCCAGTCAAGATCAGCCGACAACTGTACCTTTTGCCCATCCTGCGAGTATTCCGCAACGAGATCAACTCCTAGTCATCAAAGAAGAAGAAGTGAAATCCTCTATCCCTTTCGGAGTGGTGGTCGACGTACCCAAAGTTTTCCATTTGCGCCACTAACCAATATAATAGTCGTTTGTCTCGCAAGTACCTATAGCGCTCTACATGTGCGAATGCAAGAGAACCGAAAGAGATTTGCAGTATACGGCGATGCCAGCTTCGCGCTTTCGGACATAGTTTGACGGCAGGCGTAACTCAAGTTGAATAGGTTGCGAGCTAGTAGCGCCCAACCGGGCCATAGATGTTCCGGCAATGCATCCTGCTGGCTCAGAGCGCGCGGTGGAGGCCGGGGAGGGAGATGGTAGCGATGAACCTCTTCTTTGTGTAAATGATAAGGTTCCCAGTTTTCATCATATAAAGGACGGGATTGGGGTTCAGCTCCCAGTAAACCCATGATACGATACTCCGGGACCGGATCAAGTACTTCGTATAGGTCGCAATTCGGCAAACTCCGCCGCGCCCTTTCTCGGTTGCGTACACTGCTGTTGAAGCCCCCAAGCGAGTATCCGTAGATAATGTTCCTAATCTCTCCGGAAAGATGGAGAATTGGAGATTCAGTACTGTTGCGGATTATTCTGACACAGTTAGCACCTGACCCTAGTCAACACAAATACTCACTACTGACATTGCTACTGTCTTGGATGCGCCGCTCGATGCAGCTACTGACGCTTCAGGAACTGAATCTGAAGACTCCATTGTGGTCGTGGTTGCCCAGGTGTTGGGTGTTGTGTATATTTGTTGGGTATAAAGAGCAACGATGTAAGCAATCGATCGAAAGTGTGGGGTCGAGCACCTTGAAGAAGTAGAATTAAACACCGCGCCAGTACATAGCCTTGCGCGCTACTTTAGCGCAGAAATCTCCGTACGTAACCAGACTACATACGTGAAGAAACGCACGCCGAGGTTCATGTTTGTCTTTCAACTATAACATACCCTCCGTATAATCCCCGGAGCGCGCTGTACGAGCCTTGCTCTACGTCGCGGCCGCCGGCGAGCATGATGCCGGTTAGCATTTTGCCGAAGAGGCGGGGGTAGGCTCCTTTCCATTGTTGTTGCATTGCTGTGTTGACCTGTAATGTTGTATTAGTAGGGTGCATGAGCTAAAGAGAGAGACTTACGGCTCCAGGGTGCACGGAGAGTGTGTATCTGTTTCGTTGTTAGGCTTGATCACTCGATCTAGCAACCCGTACTTTACCCCTACGATAATGGCGAGCTTGGTCCTCCCGTACACCTCGGGGTTGCCGATCTCGGGGTTGTTTATCTCGTCGGGCGATCCAAAGTGGACGACTGAGGGTGCAGCGCGATGCTGCTCCGAGGATTCGAAGACGAAGCGCGGAGCTGGTGTGTCTGGCATCTTACTCGTCTTACGCAACAACGGGTACAGTAAGTTGACCACGTAGACCTGGCCTAACCAATTGATCTGGAAATGGCGGTCGATGTCGTCATTAGTCTTGCCAAATTGGTTGGCATTGATGCCGGCTGAGAGAATGAGTAGGTCGAGTCGGTCCTCACGTTCGCGGATTTTGGTGAAGACGTCCTTGCCTTCAGAGAGGGTGCCCATGTCGCAGCCTTCCCATTCGATCTTCGCATCTTGACCACACTTTTCCCTGATCTTCTTGATGGCTTCTTCACCATGATCACGCAGGCGCCTACCTTCACGAAGGCTTTCGCGATCTCGAAGCTGAGTAGCGTCAGAATTGCCAAAGGGAATGATCTTGGAAAATGCCTAACCGATGCCCATGGCACCTCCGGTGGTGAGGGCTACGCGGCCATTGAGATCGTGGATCTCCTTCTTGGGGCCAATGACCTTGTGAAGTGCGGACTACATATTGAGGTGGTAATGGAGGCTTAGAAGAAAGAAAATGGGGTATTAAGCCCTAGAGAAAGAATTTTGGAATTTATGATTGGTGCTGAGCGCAGACGTTAGGTGTATGTATTCGATGTTCTAACAACGCACGCGTACGTATGATGTCATTGTCACTTCATAAATAAGTCGCAACGTTGCCTGTATGTAACTTCGCCATCATGGATAAAGTATGCATATGCAGAGCTGCAAAAGCGTCCCTTGTCCGCGAAGCTGTCGGTGTTCGCTGACAGTCCTGTGAAGGTCCATTCTTAATCGCAAAACTTGGACCCGTGAATGGCCGGTACGGTTCCCATTGCTTGGCATATCTCATCAAGAACCTCATTTCAATCCAGTTCTGTTGGGAGATCATCCGTTACAGAAGCATCGCAGAGCAGTTTCTCGGGAGTTTTCAAAGACTCCAGGGTTGGTACGCAGGACGTCCGATCGAGGCTAATAGCAGGAGGCTTCAACGGGCTTTGCTCTGCAGGGTTAGAAGGTCTTCGAATGCTGTCACAGAACGAAAGGTAGCGTTGTAGCGTGCGGATAACCCCGAGGTCATCAAATACTGTCCCGTGGTAATGGATCCCAGTCTGCAGCCCGGCGCATTAGGTTGTCAAAGAACGCTGCATCAATGCCCTGAAACGCCCAATCGTTGGCTCCTGCAGCCAATCTTGGGTATTGGTCGTAAGATGTGTCGTTTGAATGACCTATATCGGGAAAGACAGGCGGTAGTGGCATCAGGTTGACATCGGGAACTAGCTGGGATGTTCGTTCGAGCCCAGGAGTGGGTCTCCACTGTCAGTTGTCGCTGTGGGGTACGGCGTTCCACTTGTTCGAGTGTGTGAGGGCTGTATGTCCTGCTGCCGTGACCTTGTGACGCCCATGCGGCCGATATTGATGATTCCGAAGTAGGGTATAGAGAGTTGAAGTTCCCCGCAATTTCTCTGGATATTCGATACCGTATCGCGAGCAGATTCTTCCTTTCCCCGAGCGGCGTCACTTTCGATCTTCAAGAGGCGTCGTAATTGTTCAGCACTCTGCTGGGTGAGGCCATCGTTCATGCAATCTTGGACAGAATCATAGCTCTGCAAAAGCTGTTCTACCAGCGCGCGATCACCTAGTCGTTGGTGTGCCCGCCAGTCCTCCTCCTCAAGCTTGTGACCATCAATGTGGGCGAGAAGTATCGTTATGCCTGCCATTAATGCACAGAAGTCCGCTGTGCGGCAATAGACTGAGACTATATTTCGTTTGAAGGTGCGGAATGCGACGACTGGGATCAAGATCTCGCGACTCGCATTGACGCATGTAACCTTTGAACAGGTAAGATCTCTGCCTTCTGTTTGTGAGTTAAGGAGATATGGTAAGTGCAACAGGTGAACAAGGCTGTAGTGATGAAGGTGGTCAGCCACTCGCATGGTCTCCCAGAGTGCCTCTCGCGTGTTCGGCTGAAGGTTGGGAAAGTCGGGTGGCGTCCAAAACTGGTCCGGTAACTCTCTGGCAGCAGTCAAAAGCTCTTAGTCAATACTACGTGTCTCTGAGAAATCACAGGCAGCCGAGCGTCGGTTGCGGTCAAGGACCCGCCGAGCAATAAGAGTATGCGCTCTTCTGAGTCTACAAGCCGGTGTCTCGCCCGGTACTTTTTGCTCCATATTGGTCTCTTGACCGCCGTGTGGAAGACCCAGCATCAGACTCAGGTAGCTGTCCGTGTACACAATGCGAAACCAAAGATACATGGGCACTAACTTTGAAGCGGGGTCAAGGACTTGAAATTTAGGCGGATTTGGCTGATCAATCTTCATCAGCTGTGCAAAGACCATTGCCTTCCTGAAAGCGAGCCATGCCCGCCTTAAATTACTGTCATTGAACTCGAACACACCTTCCAAGATAAGACACTCGAGTCCACCAAGGCAGTTTTTAGACGTGATAAGTTTTTCATGCATCGATGTCGCACGCATCGCAGTGGTCATCAGGCGGTGCTGGAGAGTCGACAGCTGTTCTGTGAGACCGTGCATCTGTCGCGTCTAGAAGTACTGTAGGAATAGCGCAAACGATCATTCGCTCCACTATTAAAATTGGCGGAGTAGTGGGGTCTAGTATCTTGGTGATGCTGTTGACGAAGTCGAATACCTCCTGCTCTTGCATGAGCTGAGGAGGGGGCATATGGCAAACGACTCGACAAGGGAGCGAGATCCAAACAAGGTGGATTGAACGAGTGTATTGTAAGGTCTGAGGAGCTCGATAGAGCTCTGAGCTGACTATATACTGTACGAGATAGGAGCTATGCCTAATGAGTGAATAGTGCAGTACATGGGTATGATATCGCGTGAGACACGTGCGACACCTGCTTCGGACGGTCGCCACCATCCGTGAAGATGTTCCAACACCATCCTAAGGAGGTCCAACGTAGTGATCCTAGCCGTCCCAATAGTAAAAATTATCATCAAAATTCAAGTCGTCTTCCATGTACTTAAGTCTAAGTGGCTTTGTGCTATACATTAGACTTATAACTTCGTTATGGACCTGTTTGTTGACCACAAGAAGCCCTATACTGCTCCCGTCTAGTCCATGCTGAGGAATTAGCCCTAAAAATAGAGGAAATGCGTACCTGTAAATTTTATTTTGGATTTCCCCTAGAAATTTGTGCAGCTTAGGCTGTCTTTTAGGCAGTGCTATATTGTAGTCGCTACAGTACCATTGATTGTTAGTCTCGCGTATCTGTCTAGACAAATGGCCATCCGCATTAATGTCTACATGTAAGCATCGCTGCACATCAGGCCTGGAGGGGATGTTCTCGAACGCCACGCTGTGACCATGTCGTGCGCTCCCATGAAAGCAACGGCATCATGCTGAAGTAAAGCTCACATTCCGCAAAATAAGACTTCTTCTTAGCGCTCAATATAGGTGTGTATGATTGCTCTTCGATGGTCTGAGCGTTTGTTAGACTTTCAAGAAGTAGAGGACTAGGTGCTGGCTATGCTTCTCTGTTAAGTCGTCCTCGCGCCTTCATGCTGTAGAGTAAAGAAGAGCTAAATAGGAGGCAGATAGAGTGTAGAAGCAGATGGTAGATATTCTTAGAGAAGCAATTTCGAGCGAATATAAAGACCTTCATATGTACGATGCGTTCAAGCAATCGACAGTGCTCCACGCATTACAGCGTGGCAGTGATGCTGTCGTTAAGTCAAGATATGGTGGTAACGTACTTCACAGGCGAGTTGCTTACACACCTGAGTCGCTTACTTTTGCTAAGACCCTACTAAACCACTCTTCCTACACTAATGCATTCCCCACAACACTACTTAGACGCGCTAAAAGAATGTTAGATACAGCTTACACTTTAAGCTTTTAAATAAGACATAAAACTTTTAAAAAAATATGCTGTAGCTATATATAAAGTTTTATAAAAAATAATAAATAACTATAGCGCTAGATAACCTTTATAAGCTAATTCTACAGCTAAATTATAAAGGCTAGGTAATAAAAAGGAGCAGGTGATTATTAAGACTATACTTAAGCTATATGCGCAAGGAATTTCCTCTTAGATAGCATTTATAGCTAATATAGCTAGTTCTTTGTGCGCTAAGCGTAATCTAGGCTATATTTATATAAACTAGCCTATTATGTTTATAAAGTGTTATTTAGAGCTTAAAGTAAAGTTTTAAGCGTAAGTATAGTTAAGAGATATTTAGCTAATTATAAACCTTATTTTGCTAAAGTTGTACGTGTTATTATCCTAGATGCTATACTTAGCTTTAATATTCTCTATAAGGCTAAACCTGCCCTAAATTACTCTAGGACTCTTATAAAAGGCTCTCTTATAGTTGTACTTATGCTTAAATGTTACTTTAAGCTCTAAATAATGCTTTATAAACATACTAGGCTAGTTTATGTAAATATAGCCTAGATTACGCTTAGCGCGCAAAGAATTAGCTATATTAGCTATAAATGCTATTTAAGGGGAAATTCCTTGCGCATATAGCTTAAGTATAGTCTTAATAATTACCTGCTCCTTTTTATTACCTAGCCTTTATAATTTAGCTGTAGAATTAGCTTGTAAAGGTTATCTAGTGCTATAGTTATTTATTATTTTTTGTAAAACCTTGCACATAGCTATAGCACATTTCTTTAAGAGTTTTATGTCTTGTTTAAAAGCTTAAAGCATAAGCTGTATCTAACATTCTTTTAGCATGTCTAAGTAGTGTTATGGGGAATGCATTAGTGTAGGAAGGGTAGTTTAGTAGGGTCTTAGCAAAAGTAAGCGACTTAGGTGTGTGAGCAACTCGCCCGTGAAGTACGTTACTCCTCTATCAGCAATTTCAATTTGAAAGTCAGCGAGATCCGTTCACGCCTCCGGACCTAATCCGTAAACCTTATCGCGTACGTCTGAGCGACACTAATGCCATGATTCGGTCAGCTTGTGGCAGTGTGCATCGCGGCCTGACAGCATGTAATGCTATCTGCTGATGCCAACAACTCGTTCATGCTCCGAAGCCAGTGCCTGGCCAATCTCTCCTCTGGAGACAGCGCCGCGTATCTCCTGGCGAAGAACCCTGTTTGTAGAAGAGACGTAGATGAGGTGGCCGGTCATGCATTGTAAACTCCATTCCGGAAATAGCTTTCATCTCATCCGAACCGAGCTGAATAGTTAGACACAGCCGTTCGGTCCAGAAGCCATGATAGGAACGTGACCACAGCTTCTTGCATGAGCTGGGGAGGGGGCATATGGTAAGCGGGTCAACAAGGTACCAAGATCTAAACAAAGTGGATTGTACAAGTGTATTATAAAGTCAAAGGAGCTCGATAGAGCTCTAGGCTGACTATATACTGTACGAGAAAGGAGCTAGGCCTAATAAGTGAATAGTGCAGTACATGGGTGTGATATCGCGTAAGACACGTGCGACACACCTCCCTAGCTTTAACAAAGTAAATACTAAAGTAAAGCTGTATAAAAATAACTAATAGACTGTAGGTGTATAGTAGTGCACTTAAAAGTGCAAAACAGCAAAACAGAAGTTAGTAGGCTTAGGCTTTAAAGCTAATATTAGTAGAGTAAGCTTTTAGAGTGTTACTTAGGCAAATAAAGCCTAGTTATTTAATAAACACTTAATGCTTTTATTAAAGTAGGAACTTAGTAAGGCTGTTAGCTAGCATGTCTATAGTAGAGATCTAGTTTATGCAAATCCTTCTTTCTTATACCTCTTAGCAGAGCTAGTAGTTATAAATGTTAACATGCTTAAGCTTAGTATTAAGCTTAAAGTCTTTTACTATGGCTTATATAGTTTATTAATTATTACATAGTAAAGTAAGCTTTTTTTTTAGTGTTAAAGTTTATATTAGTAATAATTAAAGCAATTAAACTTTAAAATAACTAGCTTTATTAATACGTTATTTATAGCAAGTTAACAGCTTTAGCAGCCTGTATTAGAACTATTACAGCGTAACTGCTTGCAAGAAGGATGTATGTAGCAGTAAAGTGAGAAGTTATAGTTACGCTGCGTAAGAGCCACTTAATTTACCCTTTACATATATACTAACAATCTAAGAAGTTACAGGTTGGGATTCTGCGACCCGTAGCGTACTACGCCCTGTTGGCAGCCGTGTAAATGGATTGCGTTCTCGAGTGATTGGCTGACGTCTGGGTTTGGGCACCGTGAAAGTTGAGAATTTGCCCCTCGTATGAGCATTTATGGGATCGGCGTTGATGGAAGTGGGTTAGACGGGTGGCGATGGCGGGCTGGCAGAAGACGTTGAGGAGCCCGAAGTGGCTGAAGGACGGGAAGAGGATCATCTATTATGAGGCCGATAAGTATGATGCGGCAGATGGGGAGTGTGAGTTCTATCAAGCCGAGCTGCCTGTGCTGATCGAATACTGATTAGTGTTTGATTGCAATGTATCACCGTTTGGAGCATTCTTTCGACCTAGATTATATCGGTTGATGTTAAAATGGGCAAGGATAGGGTGGTGTACATAGAGGTATATTGTTCCTTCATTAATATTCTCCATTCACATCCAAGATCAAGGAGTGCTCGAATAAGTTAGCTGATGTGGGGTGTCGAAGGGTCCCCACCTCAAATTATTCCCGCAGTGCATTTCCGACACGGGAGACATTGGTTTTCTCGTGAAAGGCGACCCACACTACGAAAGTGTAAACTACACCTTGTCCTCTTCTAAGAATCCTGCCAAAGCCACGCGGTTCAAACGTCACTACCTGCGCTCACTGTCCTGGTCTCCCGACAGCAAGAACGTTGTCTACGGAGTGTCCGGCTTCTATGAGCGCCATGTCGAAGACCCTATTGTGGGCTGGGATGACGAACGGGAGTGCCCCTTCATAACCGTGATGCCTTCGCTTTCTATGCAAGGCAAAATCGCCAACACTGAATTCTCTACGGGGAACAGCACCGTCGCTGTTATGAAATCAGAGGGCACAGAAAAGAAAATAGTCTTTGACTCGATGAAGAGTGGCATGTACGTCGATCGTACGTGAGTGAGGCAAAAGCTTGAGAGCACCATGCAGCTGAATTGGTCGCTAGACGGACAATGGATCGCTTTTAGCTTAAGATTGCAACTCAATGATGCACGCTCCTTGTGACATAGCGAACAAATCGTTTTCCGCGAATGCTAGGGTCTGAAAATCATCAATCTGGAAACAGAAGCCAAGCGCGCGCTGACTACGACCGAACACACGATAACGGGCGGCACGACGGACAACATGCCTGACTAGTCGCTCAACGGGTCACGCATCGTTTTCGCGCGGCGTACAATTGAGACCTTGACGAGTGCACAATCCGTCCTGACGGGTCTGACATGCAAATTCTGACCTCTGAAACTGGGGCGGTAGACGGACATGTGTTCTGGACGTACGATGACAAGATTGCGTTTTCAACTGGGTGGTTTGGATATTGGGATGAGGTGGCTATTTATGATGAATCGTTCTAGCCGTATGTGGTTATGATGGTGATGGATGCGGACGGATTTGATAATTAGGTATCGCACAGTTGGAGCTGACGGATGATAGAGGGCATGTGAGGAGGTGCGAGTCATCAATCAGGTGGCGAGAACCAAACTAATCGATTGAGCAAAGGTGTAAGGTCTGGTCTCAGGAGCTTAAGGGAGCTCCAAGCGAACACTATAGTGAAGGGCCGAAAGGACGCTAATTTCAATAAGGAAAGACGCTAGTACTAAAAGAACGACCACCGCTGCGCTCGCTCATATTGAGGTGAAACACTACGTCATATGACGTAGTTTCACCTGCTCCAATTGTCATGTGCTCCATTGCACCGGATAAATTGGCTTGGTATGGCCTCTTCGCTGTGTTCGGTTTCCGCCTAGCATTCGGCGGATGTATCCAAAAGATATTAAACAGTACCAATCAGTGGGAAGTTCTTCGGTGACGAGGGCTCTTCATGGCGAGGGAACGACTGGGTAAAGATCGGCGTCCAGAAGCTCCAGATTCCAGAATGAGAGTCAAAGGGAGGTCATCGATACTAAGCTGAACAACTATGCGTTGAAGACGATGATGGTACAAGAATCAGAACCAGACAAGGAAGTCTAGGATATTCCCAAAAAAGTCTGAGCAGTCATAAGAATACGCTATGAGTAAATACACCTTCATTCACCAACATCGTCTTGCATGGTCCTGATATAAGAGGATCCCCAGAGTGCATTATTTTGCAGAGCTAGGAGCTTCTGCATATCCGGTTACTGCCGAGTCCTCCATGGGCGGGACGTAGTGATGCATAGCGCCCACGCTGCTTTTCGACGAGCGATGTGACCACGCAAACTCTGTTACTTTGCCATCTGGGTCCAGGATCTTGACAAGGTCTTCGTGCCTATAAAACGAAGCAAGGTCCAGTGGTGTCCAGCCATACTCATCTTTAGGACTTGGATCCTTGGCTCGCTGCAGCGCAAGCAGCAAAGCATCCATATCGCCGGAAAAGGCAGCGGAATGGAGCGGAGACCAGCCATGCGGATCTGCTTTCCCAACGTTGGCCCCAGCATCGATCAAGAGGTGTACCACGTCAGTGTTACCGGCTTCAATGGCGCACTGTAGTAAGCTGATTCCGCGATGTGTATAATTTACGTCCAGCCCGTTGTCAAGGACCTGTTTGACGCTCGCGTACTGGCCCTCCCAGATGGCGTGCCAGACTGGATGTGGCGCGTCGCTGTTCAAGTCAACTGAATCGAATTTGGCGCCGAAGTCTTGGAGCGCCTGCATCACCGAGGGATTGCCCCACCTGATGGCGAGCTCAACGAGTGTCCTGCCATTGGCGTCAACTATGTCGTGAGTGCAGCCGTTTTCTAGAAGGAAGCGAACTGAGTCAGCCTTTCCAGCGCTGGCGGCCATCATCAGGGGAGTGTAGCCGGCGATGTTCTCACACGTGCGGACGTCTGCCTTCTTCTCGACAAGATGCTTCAAGATAGAAATGCTTCCAGATTCTGCCGCCAGATGCGCTGGTGTATTCCCTTGCTTACCGGAGACTGTGATGTTGCAACTCAGGTCATAAGCAGCTTTCCAGAGCAGCGCGGCAGAATCTCCTTTTCGAGCTATCTTATGAGCAATGCGGTCTGAGTCGTTGTCCATCGCGTCGATGTCAGCGCCTTTGTCATACAGATACCTGAGGACATCAATGCCCTGAGAATTAACGATGCAGAGCAGCGGCGTCAACCTCTCACTCGACAAGGCGTTTACGTTTGCTCCTTTCTCTACCAGAATCTTGGTAGCCACTAGATCGCACTCTTGAGCAGCGATATGGAGTGCGGTAAATCCTTGTTTGTCGACTGCGTGTATATTCGCGTTGTTCTCTAGAAGCCATCTCATAGTCGCATATTGCTTTCCCTTGACAGCATGGAAAATGACCGTTTGACCTTTGCCGTCGCGAGCTTCCAAACTACTTCCTTTCTCATGGAGCTGCTTAATCATGCTGATGTCTCCCGTCCGAGCGCTAAAATGCAGGGTCTGAATGCTAACGGTATCCTGCCGGCTGATGTGCTTGCCACCTTTAAGGAGAAGATTTATTGTGTCCTCGTCGTTGCTATCGAGGGCATAGTCCAGCGGAGTACGACCTTCAGCGTCCTTGTCGTTCAAACTGATTCCCTTGCTAGCGAGTTTCTCGACTACGGAGGGCTGCCCATATTTCGCTGCCCAATGGACCAACGTCGCATTTTTCTCATCTCTATACTCCTCAAAGTGCTCCGACTCGATTAAGTACTTTGCAGCATCTCCATGTCCATTTTTGATCGCCATCATGATAGCTTCACCCGAAGATAAAGATGCAGACGTCTTCGTTTTATCGCGATTCGAGTCTTGAAGGAGCTTGTGGATAACGTCTGTTTGGCCGGAACTTGCAGCCCACTTCAACATTGTTGCAAAGTTATCTTTCGGATCTGGCTCCTGATTTTCAAGATCGATGACGGGCTTGTAATTCTTCTTGCTGCGCTTGGGCAATACTTTGCTCAGTTTCTCCCAGAGAAGGATCGCCACCGTAAATGGAGCTAAGGCAGCGATCACGGTCAGATTTGTCAACCGCCTTCTCGAACGCAATAGTGTATAACCTCCCATAGCAATGCACATAACTACCAATGAAGTGTACAGATAGTATAGCCATGAAGGGTCATCGCTGAAGAGGTCCACGTTCATGCCGAAAATGCCCTGTCTGCTGATTAGTAACAACTCAGGCTCCCGTTAAAGAGGGTAAGTTACCGCTGCGAAAATGAGAGGCAAAAATATGAACTATACAGCCTGTTAGCCGGTCGCAGTGGTCTTGCATCAAGCGTGCATACGGTGATCCATGATAGTCTTCGAATACTGTCATTCTGCTCGCGCGAACGATACCCTTCGTCGATGCTAATCAGATTGGTCACTCGCTGGATGAGGCTATCGGTCTCTTTGATTAGCTCTGTGCAAATACGAAAGTCAATGTTCTTGAACTGCCGCAGATACCCGCTGCATACAGCCATGATCTCCCAGTAATCGTCGCGTCCTTCGGTCCACCTCGGATCGGCATGGATATTCTCGAGGGACTCTAGGCTCACTAGCTGATTCTGAAGTACTCGACGAAATTCTTCCCAGCGCTGGGCCGCGCTAACAAGGTTTCTGACGATGTTGCGATCTGTTTCTAAGCGTTCTTGAAGGACTTCGAATCTCTTCAACGTAGTTAGACTTTACTTGGTTAAGTCAGATTTCTCACTTACAAATGAGTCTAGGAAGCGCGATGATGCCGTAAGCAGTGCACCCCAATTAGTTAAAATGACTTCAAGCTGAGAAAGCAGGTAGTCTAGTGGAGCGGATCTCAACCTGGTCGAATTCTCGTAGTTTTGATACATCAAGGCATCATAGGCGAAATCCGTAGTTTCAACGCGCCGGGAGCGGAAGCGGAAAATCTGCAGATTCCAATCTGCCATGAGGAACTTTTCCTCCCTGGGGCTTGGTGAGCGCGTAGACCTGATAATACAACAAACATTCAACATACTCGTATCCCGAGGAAATGATGATCGCGTCGGACGTAGCGTCGACCTTTGGCTGCTTTGTCGACGACGGCACGATATCTTGATGCAAATAAAATTGGAGGTTGCAGTACAGGGCCCAATGGCCGCAGATCTCGCCCTTCGCGCATCTTTGGCACTTGCACGAGCCCGTATCAGGCTTGTTCGTCTTTGCGAAGTCGTTGAAGAGACCGTACGGGAACAACGAGTAGCGCGGGAAGTCGAAGTGCTCAAACAACGTCATCAACAAGGTGGTAGGGCATTTCGGCCCGTACATGAACAGCCGGCATCCTTGATCGTTCTCCGCCTCGGGAAACATCCTAGTGTAGCGACTGAGCGTCTCCGCAGTGGCAAAAGACTTGGGGTCATCGCCATCCTGAATAGAGACTGTCGCGAGGACATCTGCCTTGGATGTGTGCTGCGGTAGCCGCCCGTCGGGCGTTCTTGATGGGTGCGCATTTGGTGCGCATTGTGTAGGGACTGAGGGGTAGTGCGGCGTCTGCTGCTGCGGTACTGCTTGCGGAGGTGCGCCATAAGTATACGATGCGCCTGGTTGGAAAGTCTGCGGCTGCGGCAGGGATGAATCCCGCGATGCGCCACCCAGAGGACCTGCAGAAGCTGATGGGTACGAATATGCGTTCTGGGGTGGTAGCGCATAAGGCGATGAGTATCTATTCTGAGGCACTGCCGCCTGTGGCAACGATTGTGAGTATGGGTTCGCTAGCAGCGGCGGCGGATACGGCTGCTGCGGCACTCCCGTGCTCTGAGGTAGCGCAGTACCTGCGCCTGGCTGAGAGTACTGATTGGAAGAGTTAAGTGGGTATGATGCTGACGTGCTTTGGCTTGGTAGAAGCGAAAAGGCATAGTTGTCGTTGGAAATGAGTGGAGCTGGCGCTGATGAGCTTTGGCCTGAAGGCCGCAACGGTGGTAATGAGGCCATGGCAGAGTTATCGCAGCACCTTGTGAAAGACAGCAACACCCAGGCCCATGGCCGCGAAGTCGCTCGGAGGGCTGTTCATTTATGTCCTTCGAACGAGTTCACCTGGGGGCTTTAGCTCCTTTGGTAAGGAGCCTTGCATGATACGAGGCAGATGGTTCAGCCGCAGTTTACCCAATGCATTGGTGGCTTGCTTTTGGCAAGCGCATAAGTCTATAAATAGTTATAGTGGAACAAAAAGATCTAGGGCGTTATAGGACAGCCGTTTTTGAAATCAGCTTCCAGTGGCAGGGGAAGAGTCCAGCCGCGGTGCGCCACCGAGGCTTTGTCTAATTAGGACTAGTGCGCGGAATTACTTTGCTCCGCCGCAGCGCGCGCGTTCGAAGAGCAAGGATCTCAAGCAGCTTCAACTAAACCAACTCTACTATTACTTTCATCACCACCGCCACCACCACCACCTAGACAATAGTACATATAGCCTAATGCCTTTGCTTCTTATTATCTTTAGCTTTACACTTCAATTCTATAGCTTTTTCCCTACCTTTGTATAGTAATTGGCTAACTTTTTAGCCGCAAGCAATAGCACGCTTACTCCTCCCCCGCGCTCACTCTCCTAGAAGCTCCCCTGCCCAGGATGCTCCCTAGAAGCGTTAGAAGGTCGCTAGTAGTAGGGTGCTGTCTGTCTCTACAAGCCTATTATATATAAATTCTTACTGCTTCTACTATTCTATCTGCCTAAGCTTAGAAAATATAAAGTTTAAGTTAGTTACTTAAAAAGTAGAAAGCTTTTACACACTTCTACTTTTACTATAGTAAATAAAAAGTGTTATAAAATAGTAGAAGCTTATTTTTTTAAGCTCTCTAAGCTTAGTTCTCTAAAACTCTAAAACTATAAAAAAAAATAGTAGCTATACTATTATTAGATATGCGCACCTACTGTTAAGACAGGAGGAACGCTTGTCTAAAGCTGCTACATAGTACGAGCAATAAGCTCGAACAGTATGTTGCTGCAAATTGCTGCATGTTGCAGCATTTTGCTGCATTTTACAGCATGTTACAGCATTTTGCAGTAACTTATCTACTATTTTTAAATTTTTTTCTGTGCTTAATCTATTAGTTTTCTCTAGAAGAAGTATTTTATTAAATATTATAGTACTATTTAGCTTAAGGTATCTTATAGCTTTCTAAATGTTAGCATTATCTACTAGAAAGTTCTTCTAGTAGGTTCTACACTGCTACTATGTTATGTTATAAAATTCTTTTACTATAGCCTTTACTTATTATTCTGTCTTTATACTTATTCTTTTTACTTACTATTCTGCTTTTGCTTTGTTCTTTTAGTGTGTATATACTCTTTATAGCTATGTAAGGTCTGCAGTCTACTATCTTTTTGCATATAGTAAAGGCCTAGCTTTTAGGATTAGCTTGTAGACTACCTTTATTACTGCTTCTATTAGCCTATCTGTCTGTTGCTATACACTGCTTTTTATTAGTTTAGCTTTAAGTGTCTTTTTAACTTTTATTTATATTACTTTCTATAGTGCATTTTTAAATAATAGTCTTGCTTTTACTTACTATTTTAAAGTGTTTATATTAAAAGTTATTTTAATTACTTTATAATCTAACTTATGTTCTGTCTTATAGACTTTACAGCATAGTGCTGTAGCTACTAGGTTGTCTAAAGTTAGTATTAAATTAATAGTGCTTTTACTTATTCCTTGCTACTATATTTTTAGGCCCCTAGAAAGTAAGCTGTAAAGTAAATAGTCTACTATAAGGTGTATAATAAAGTTTACTTTACCTTAGTAAGTGTTTAACATATTATCCTTTCTTTATAATTAGTTATGTTAGTTAAAATTACCTACTAGAACTACATCTACCTGCGTTCTAGTTTAGTTATGTGTAGTTTAAATTAGAGTTTAAATATAATTTGTTATCTTTTTTAGTGCTTACTTATCTTTTATTTTAATGTAGACTAACACTACTAGGACTGTTTAACTAAGTAGTTGTAGTGTTACTGCTGTAAGGTCTAGCAACTGTACTAGCAGCTATTTAGCCTTAATATCTTTCTATATCTAGAGCATACTCTAGAAGGGCCACCTTCTATCCCTACATGCAGTTAGCGTAAATTTAGCCTAGTAAGTGTGTCTAGCTAGTGTTGTAATAATTCTCTTTTCTTTATTTTTTTATGTATAAAGTTTTTAAATAGCTAATATAGTAAAGTCTTATAGTTACTTATTATTTATTATGCTACTTAGTACCTTATGTTTTTTTTTATATTAAGTTAGAATATTTTAAGCGTTTTAAGCATTCTAACTAAGGTATAGCACTTAATAGTTCCTAAAAAAAAATTTATAAAGGCCTTTATAAAGTACACATTTAGAGACTATTACTTAGCATTTACTGTAGTAGTGTTCTTTACTAGCGCACCTAGCACAAACCTGCTGCCTTGTGCATGTAAATGCCTTGTGCCCTAGCTGTTAGCATTAGTAGCACTATAATAGTCTATTTTGCAGTTTAAATAGTCTTATATATGCAGATTCTTTATTAATGTAGATGTGACGGTGCTGCTTGTCAAGCTCCGCTGCTAGTCACATGATCTTGCTAAGGGTTAAGCGAGCGCGCTAGCACCTTGGCGCTGCGCAAGCTTTTCTCTCGCGAAAACCCTTCGCCTCCTTCACTCCCCATCCTAGTTTAGCTGAAATAGAGCCGACCTACTCTGCCATGCTTCCCCAGCTCCATACGGTAGAGACAGTGCTTGTCATCACAGTAGAAGTACTATTCTTATAGTAGCTAGGCTATATTACTGCCTTTAGTAATATATACTACTATTAATTTATATGCTTTTTTTGTTGAATGGGCTCCGACAGCTAGCTGCTTATGGTATGAGCACTTAAGTAGCAAGAGTAAGAGTGGTGTACGGTGTGCACAGCGTACGAGGTAGGTAAGGTGAGGGCAACATGTTTCTAGTTCTATTGCTCTTGTCTTTCCTCCGTACGGAGGAAAAGGGGGATATCTAGATGTTCGCGCACGGAGGTTCGCGCACGAGCATCATGTGACATAGATACGTGATCCTGCTCGTGCGCGATCGTTTGTATCCAGGACGCGACGCTGCTGCTGC